>NC_140631.1:32413809-32648809 GCF_057382275.1 Copadichromis virginalis | reverse complement strand
CTCCCATATGCTCTTCCAGTATTGCTCCGTCTCCAGCCTTGGTGGTGCTGTTCTCTTATTGTTCCCTTGCCACTGAGAGTACACCTTTGCTGGTTCTGTGGAGAACAGCTGGTTTATTCTCCTGCCTTCTATCTCTCTGGTGTACCTCCTCAAGCGGCTGGCCAAGGCTGTGAGTCTTTGCTTGGCAGTTTCCAAGGCCTCAGGTATGGACAGCTTGCTGTATTTCTTAGGCACCTTATTTGTCGCACCTTTCTGCAACTCCGTTAGTTGGCTAACCTCCCTCCGTGCTACTTTGATCTTGCCCTCTAGCCTCCTTCTCCATGGAGGGTACTGCCCCTTGTGGCTGTTCAACTTGTAACCAAGCATCTCACTGATCACTGCTGCCGTATTGTAGATCAGCTTGTTAGTGTCGGTAATTGTGGTTGTAGGTATTGCCCGTAGTGCTGCATTAACATCATCTAGCAGCCCTTCTGAGGGTACTTCACGTAATCTTGGTAACCGGCTACGGGGGATCCAGGTTTCAAGCTTGGCCATGATCCTATTTTTCAGGTCAGTTCCTCTCGCACTCAACGATCCTTCTCCTATCGCACTTGGGGCTATGTACCCAATCTCGGGTGGGGGTGATGATATCTCCCCCCTGACCTGGCGTCCTGACTCCTCCTTGCCGTAGCATTTGTGTTGTACCTCGTCAATCTCTAGCTGTGAGAGCAGTCCCTTCTTTCGAATGTTGGAACACTGAGCTACTAGTTGTTTCGCCGTCATTGTGGATGTTGGGTATCGAAGAATCCATAGGTCCCTCATCCTATTCATGTAGCCCCTTCCGCCGGGGTTACTTGCGTAGTAGCATTCCAACAACGCCCTGTTTTCGTCCCTTGCCCACCGATGCCTTCTTGTTCCAGTAGCCCACTTTTCGTCAGGGTGCCCTGGTTCCTCAACACCTGACGCGGACCTTGTTGATCCGGGCGACGTCCGAGCCGGCATGCCTTCATATTTATCTGTCTCGCTCATGTCTGCGGTAGGCTTGCTTAGCATAGGGGGTCTAGCCTTAGGACCCTTACTGGATACAGACGCCCCAGGCAGGAATCGAACTTGCGATCCTCTGTTCCAAAGGCGTGTAGTTTAACCACTACGCTATCCAGCTGCTGATATATATATATATGTATATATATATGTGTATGTATGTATGTATATATATATATATATGTGTATGTATGTATGTATATATATATATATATGTGTATGTATGTATGTATATATATATATATATATATATATATATATATATATATATATATATATATATATATATATATATATATTAGTACCACAACATCATACCCCAAAGGTAAAACTGCTTCTTTTCTATAGTTACTGTATTTGGTACAGATAAATCTGGGTTAAGGATCTATAGCCCTGTATCTCATAAACAACCAGTTTATGAGATATAGGGCTATATAACATGCAGATTGCAGACCCATAGGCAGACTTCTGAAGTCAAGTTCTTGAACAGAAAACAAATTATTTATGAGGTTTATGAGGTCCAGGTATGCCAAGAGCTAACAGATGGAGATAAAGAAAATCAGGACTATAAACTAAGGATTCTAATCAATGAAACTCTAGGAGCAAAACTAAATAAATCATATAGAATAAACAGGAATTAAAAAAAAAAAAACAAAACTCAAAATTCTGGGTTTAATTCCACTGGATCAGTAGAAGCATTTAATGCATTTAATGCAGAGGGGGGAAAAAGTCTGACTGCATTTTAAAAGTAAGAAAGATCACAAGAATTTAATTTAAGAGATAGCTAGTATTGATACCTTCAAGTGACTGTTGTGCAAAGTTTTAGAGATTCCCTGGAAACACTCAGAGATTTTAACTGATGAAGGAGACGGCGAGCCATTACCTTTTAAACCAACAAGTTAAGGCAAGATTACCTCCCCCATCATCTTCAAGTGAGACTGTCCGGGCTCTACATTTTACTACTTGACTGACAGCACGAGCTGAAGCTGACTGGACACTAACCTTTCTGACTGTTAGCTAAACACACTATAACCACACATCCTTTCAGGAACAAGTGTCACAACTGAGCAACCATTTTTAAAAGCCTCCAAGCACTTATTTTGAAGTATTGTTAATATTAAACCTTAATTTTAATGCTCTCTGTGGCATTTAAACTACATGTATAGAATCACCAGTCAAATAAAAATGACTTTAAAAGTCTGCAGACTTTGCTCGAAAATAAGGAAAAAGTTTTTAAAAGCTTTTCCCCCTGGAGGTTGTACTTCAACCACAATCTTTAATGTTGAAGAATTGTCGTATAGATTTCAATTCTAGATTTTCTGAGTGCTATTTCTATCTTATAATGGGTCTACAGCAGCGAAGAAGGGAAGTTGAAGCTATTACACTCATTTCCAGCTCCATATTTCTATTCTTAGAGTCTGCTAAAGTAGCTTTGCATGTTTGCATAATTCACATTTAATATGAGTTTGTTTCTCAGCAGGGTTAACACAGAGAAAGATAATCAGATACCTAGATTCAATTTAGAATAACCAATTAGCTGTATATGCATGCGGACTGTGGGAAGGCACGGATGCACTCAAAGAAAACCAATGAAGGTAAGTACATGCAAACTCCACACAGAAGGGTCCAGCTGGGAGCCATGTTGGAAACCAGACACAACCATCATCCCTGAAAGATGATGAGTTAATTAAAAATGGACAAAGAAGAGAACTGGACCCACAGTCTGAGTTAAAGGTTCACTATTTTTTGATCTATGTTACACTGCTAAGAAAAAGCCAATAAAATGTAGCACCTTTTCTCAGAGTTCACATCTTGTGTCAGTGTTAAACCACCTGAACATGAATACAGGAGTCTGGTCCTGGAAAAAGGATTAATTCAATTTGCCCTTTTCAAGACAGTAGTGAGCAATCCTGCTGCATGACCCCAGCTTACAAAAAGATCCCTGTATGTTTGTTAGCGTGGATACCGGAGCACATGTATTAGAACCTCTTCCTGCTGTAAACATTTAGTGTTGTGCAACATGTAGTATGCCATGATGTAGGTTGTCTTTGCTGTTTATACTGGAACGCAGATTCAGTCTGGTGTAATATAATAATACAATTTTGTTTACATGATTATCTTTCACACTTTTTCTTGATTCTTAAACCTATTTGTGATCAGTGTGGTGAATTATTTTGTACCTCTGAGGCTGATCCTTCTTTGTTCTGCACATCTCTGTCTGAATCCGTGCTCCTTGTCCCTGATACCTCTCACAGTCAATGACTCCATCAAAGGACTGACAAAATCCAGACAGGCCCCTCTCCATCACTCGCTGCTCCAATGAAATGAGCTCTGGATCTGTTTGTTCAAGGCGAAGGGGCCTCATGGGCTCTGATGGGACACAACAGTCAGCCTGTCCCCAGGAACAAATGGCTCACAACACACCTCATTTTCTTGTCTTTTTTAGTGTTATTGAGATTTCTTACACAGAAGGCAGCTATCAGTCATTGTCGATGCTGCGCACATTTTCTTTAGACCTGTCAGTATCACAGTCCAAAGTAGTTGTCAGTCCAATGACTCTCAGTATTTTAATGATAAGTGAAGAGTGTCCTCGAAGGGAAAGCCATGCCAGTTTTCTTCAAGAGATCCCAACAACAGCATGTTTACAATCAACTGATATAGTGCTGATGTCATGAAAGTAGAGCTGTTGGACAAAACACTGCTGTGTTCACATTTTTTACTGTCATCACCTTTTGGTTTTTATAGTATTGACCACTATTTTTCCATAAATTTTACGGAGTTAGAATCAATGTTTCTAATTTTGCAATGGAATAAATGAGCGTCACTCATAGTGACGAAACAATGCAGCCATAACGTGACTTCCCTCAGCTTTATGGAGCTTTTTAGCAGCTTCCAGCTCACAGTTTTACCTTTCCAACCCAAAGCTTTGATGTTTTAATGCATTTTCATTTTTCTTTTCTGCATTTCTGCATTGTTTTCAGCAACAAACTGGCATCGTGTGTGACTAACATAACAATTTTCAGACACTTTTTTTTTTGTGGCAGTTCAGTCTGTTTTTCCCACTAACACTTTGACTTCAGGAATTGACATGGAACCACTGACCTACTGATTAGTAGGTGACCTGCTCTGCTTCCTGAGCCACAGCTGCCCTATTTTATACCATGTAAGGGCAGCATAGCCTTGACCCCGACCCCAGCACAAAACATGCCTGAAGCAACTCCCTATAAACATGTAGTGCAGTGGTGTTCATGGCGTTAAAGTCACGTAAAACCCTCAGGAGTTGAGAAAAAAAAAAGGCAACTAAAAACTGGATTTACCTTCATGATGTGGACACCAGCAGTACTTCAAATGAATATTAATGAACCTCCATATCAACTGTGTGTAATTAAGCATATATTTTCTAATTAGTTACTAAATTATTAAGGCTGTAGCTCAATTTTTATTTACTGCAAGTATTTTCAGGTCCATCCTTAAAATAATTTCAACTTTATGTTTCCATTATCAAACTGTTTTGGTGCTCATACCTAACAATCCTTAACCTGAATCATAGCAACAATTTGTAATCATTTCTGAAGACAAATTATGACATCCTACCATTAGAGGTATCGGTTCAGCAAACTTTTGTAGGACTTGCTGGACTTCTGGTAAATGTCGCCGAACTAAATGGGCACTCTCCTTCATTTAGAAGAGCTTATCATTTGTCCAATGCCATCATGTTTTCATCTTCTTATTGCAAAGATGTACGCTTACATAAGTTATTGATGCTCTCCAAATAAATGCCGAAAAGCCTTCAATCTCAGCATGTCATCCTCCTACTGTGAGCTCTCAAACATCTCTACACCAACTCAGTAAAGATTTTTCCCTGGTCTGAACCACTTACATTATTCTGTTTGTTTGGCATATTGTGTGCATGGTTGAGCAGTCAGCCTGAAAAAAAGGGGAAAAGAAAGAAAAAAACAGCTCCTGCTGTGGTCCAGATAATGGATTATCAACATTTCCCCAGAAAGACAGTTATTTCTCACTCGAACAGAATTACCTATAGAGACTCCAATTTGTGGAAGAGGCTGCAACAAAACAAAGCGACTTCAAAAATACTGATAGTGTATTTACCTGCGCGCGGCCGTTTCTCTTGCATTTCATTTCTCTTGGTGAAAATGTAAAATCCACTAATGTTTACTTACCCAATTACAATAGCCACAACTCCAAGCAATCACACTTAAACTGGAAAGTGTGATGTTAATTGCCATTTAAAAGGCCCCCTTTACCTGCTAAATTGCTCGATTGCTTATATTCTCTTTAACAAGATTGGTAAGATTGGAAGGAGAAATGACTGGACCAGAGATGCTGCTGAAAGAGAAAAGGGCACAATTAGTTTCCCAATCAATTTGCAAAGAAGGGGGGGGACGAGAGAGATCGATACTCTGATTATGCATAAGGACGTCATATGCTTACACTGAGATCAAAGCACCAGTGACCTTAGCAGAAGCAAATGGAGATGCATCTATACGTGATCCATAACGTAAATGTGGAGAGGAGAGGTAGATGGTGAGCAGACACATATATAAAAGGATACATTACAGAACGACATGTAAATGGAGACGTGTTATCTTCACCCAAGAGTCTTTGAAATGATGTTGGCTTTTATTATCTCATTTGTAATCAATAATGTGAAAATTCTCTGTGGAAGTACTTAGAGGTGTCCTTCGGGAGTTTTTGTGTTTGAAAAGCAAACAGGGAAAAAAAAGAGGGAGTAGTCAGGTTTTATCTGAACGGCTCGGAGCTAATAGCAGCATCAGAGGCTGGACAGCTGAAAATGCAAGTGAACTTGAGATATATTTACTGCACCATCAGACTGGATTCAGACTATTAGTGAAAGTTACACAAGTCAAACATTTACACTTAGAATCGCAAAAAAAAGAGTAACCGGTCAAAGGCAGAAATAGACATTAAATGATTTGAGTTTAAAGTGTCAAGTATGTTTTTCCTCTCCACTGTGGAGCTATATATATATATATATCCAAGTAGACTGATCTGGTGTTAATTGGCGAACTGAAAAAACTCGGCAGCTATTTCTGTTTTTTCTACAAATTGTGGCCCTGTTACTGGAAAAATAAATAAATAAAAATCCAGCAGGAACTATTTTCTTTCAGCCAAACTGCTTCCACCATCCAAAGGAAGCATGCATTAAGGTTTAGATCCTGTTACACTGTCACAAGCACAAGCCTGTTGTCACAGTTAGATGCACACTTGCTTTTCTACAGTGATACGGTCGGCAAGTGGAGTTTGGGTGGAGTATTTTTTTTCCATGCTTTGAGCACTACAAGTTGGGTATATTTAGTTCTATTACATTCAAGACATGGTAGACACTTGTTCAGACGATATCCCCAAATCTTGGAAACAAAAACAACCTAGACTGATAGATAACACGACGTGCTAAAGGAAGACAATGTAAATTTCATTTTGGAGTGAAGAAACTTCTGGTCTGTTTTTGAGGTCAAAAGCTTGAGACAGAGCCCAAACATTTTGTGTTTTTAAAATGATAAGCAAGTAAACACATAACATGCACACACAAAAAATGTGAAAATTGCGTGAAAACTAGTTTTAATTAGTCAGAGCATCCTGAATGCACAGTTTGAAATTAAGTGACTTTTATTGGTATGAATCCTGTTCTGTGTCTGAATGGAAGACATTGTTCTGTGCCTTAACAGAGAATAGGAAGCAGCAGACAGATAAGTAAGCGAGATGAAAGAACAGTACACCTGGTCGGTCCGCGCTCAAACATCTTTGATCCGGTGAGGCAAACATCAAAGACTCTGTTGGGGGCTTTGTGTGGACTCCAGCCTATGAAGCATTCACCACTTTAAGTGCCAATCTAGCATAAAGTGCAACTCAACTCAACGAGAGGCTTAAGAACGATGATTTTTTGCTGTCTGAAATTACAACAATTGTGCAATCTCCAAAGCAAAAGTAGGCCTGATGTGATCAATCCACAGATAATAGGAGTGAAATTTCAGTGCAATCACTGTCAGAGGAAACATTTGTGGGAACATAAAAAAAAACATCAAGGGTGTATGATGGGTTTACAGTTTGCTGAAGCCCTGTATAAACTAAAAATGGACTGTTAGATAAGAATGCACACAGACATTTTCTCACACTGTAAATAAGCTCCAGCTTTTATCAGCTTTTATTGTTTATGGCAAAATAAGTAACATTCAGAGGAAAGGCTCATCCAGTATAATGAGTCTCTCATCTACTTCATCGGTACTTTTTGTGCACTTGAGCAAAGAGAACCCTCTATGTAAATAAATACCAAAACAAACCACTTGAAAACTGGGTGAAAATTTAGCAAGTTAACGTAATATTAATTAAACATATATTAAGCGATGTTCCTTAATATGGCAGTATGGTCAGGTTAGAACTATTTTCACAATATGTTTCAGTACTTATTACTAAATTATTTGATATATTTAGAATAAGACATTAATGGAACAAAACTTTTTTTCTCCAGAAAGGAGTCTGGACCCTTGGAGCCACGTCACTGTGTTTAAAGCCCTCCATAAGGACTTTATCAGCATTCACATATTTGAGTGGCAAAACACTGGACAAGACAAAAACTTTTACTGCTGGGCAATGTTAGTCAACTTACTGGGCTACAGCTGTGTTGGGTAATGGGACTGAAAGAGACTATCAACCGGTACGAGATAGCAAAACTTTTAGGTTTTCCAGTGGCTGAGTCAAACAAAGAGCAAGGTACCACATGATAAGGAGCATCTTTTCAATTACTACTCAGTGCTGGAGAGAGCAACAACATGCCAGAGCTAAGGGTTTCAGATAAGTCTCAAAAGACCGGTTCAAAATAGCTTGTGTTGAGTAGATGGGTGCCAATTCAAAAAAATGAACAGATATAAGCACCGATCGCCTTGGACACCAAACAGCTCTCACAAAAGGGTTTAATTAGTTGTGTATTGTTTTGATTAAAAAGTGCCTGAGGAAATTTTTAATGAAAGTGGGACCTGCTATCACATGAGCAAGCATATTTTAGTATTCACATAGGAGGGCAGGAAAACAGCTAAAACTATAAAACTATATAAAAGCAGGCATATATTAAAAAGATACAGGATATGAAATGGGGAGATGAGGAAGAAAAGAAAGTTTCCAAATGCAGTCCTGTGAAAAACTAAGTACACCCTTACTGCTTCCAGAGGGATTAAGAGGGTAAGCAGCTGATAATTGGATGTATTTGTATAAACAGAAGTTTTTGACAGCTCGCTGGTCAGACAACCCGACTGAAATGCTGAACAGGGCCTTAAGAGAGCTGTGCATAAATGAAGAATAATAATGCATTGCATTTATATAGCGCTTTTCGGGACCCCTCAAAGCGCTTTACAATACCACTATTCATTCACTCTCACATTCATGTACTGGTGAAGGCAAGCTACAGTTGTAGCCACAGCTGCCCTGGGGCAGACTGACAGAGGCGAGGCTGCCATATCGCGCCATCGGCCCCTCTGGCCATCACCAGTAGGTGAAGTGTCTTGCCCAAGGACACAACGACCGAGACTGTCCGCGCCGGGGCTCGAACCGGCAACCTTCCGATTACAATACGAACACCAAACTCTTGAGCCACGATCGGCCATAACCACAAACATCAATGAACTGAAGCAATGTTGTAAAGATGAGTGGGCCAATGTTCCTCCACCATAACATAAGAGACTGATAAAATCATATAGACAAAGATTACTTCTAGCAGTTATTGCTGCTAAAAATGCTTCTATAAGCTACTTAATCATGGTGCACGCTTAGATTTTCACAGGACAGCACAGAGTCCTATGAAAACCTTCAGTTTCACATCGCTGTTGGAAATGTATGAAGCTGCAGGCAGATGTAGTCAGGCTGTTGCCAGGTGTAAGCGCTTCAAGCCCTTCCAATTAATTGTAGATTATTATGCTTTTATAATATACTTCTTTTTTGTCTCACATGTTAAACTTTGGACTAATCATGAAGAGGTGAATGAATAAAACTTTCTCTTTACCTTCTTTGCTTTTCCCTGAAATCCCCTCCACAGTGGGAATAACAATATAATAATAACAGCATATTTTTTAAGCTGAAGAAAGACCGCGCAGCTTTACTTGTGAATCTCCTCAAGTCTGATTAAGACAGCTGTTAGAAAAAAACAAACAAAAAAATAAACCTTGAGAACTTTGATGGAAGAATAAAAATATAAACCGATTAGAATAAAAATTCACATCAGTACAAACCATGAAATAACCTGCCAGGAACAGCAGTGATACAACAAGCAGGTAAATGTCCAGGGCAAGAAAAATGTTCGTGTGCTCTTTAAAACTATGAAACAAGCCTCAGCCTGACGAGGTGAATAAGCAATACCTTGTTTACTTTCCCCTCTAATTCCCTCCACAGAGGGAACCTTTTAATAACAATATTTAAAAAACAAAGCTGGAGAAAAACTGTGCAACTTTTTCAGGTGCCAATCTCATCAAGTCTGATTAAGACCAGAAAAAAAGCACAAAAACCTTGAGAACTTTGATGAAAACATGAGGGTATACATGCATCAGTATAAACCATGAAATAACCCATCAGGAGCAGCAGGTAACCCAGAGGGCAAGAAAAATGTCAGTCTGTAATGTCGGCTCTTTAAAACTATAAAACAGGACATGCGTTAAAAAATGACTGGCTCTGTTTCCCAGTGCAGTTTATTCCAGAGAAACAGATGCACCTGTAGCAGCTTGAGCCTTTTTATTGTGCAGTGAGCAGCTGCCCATATGAGAGACAGATGTAGTTTATCAAAAGAAACATGGTGAATCAGAACAGACTGGAAAGATGTTTCAGCAGAGATGTTCCTATTTTTTAAGTTTTAACATTCACGTCTGCAAATTTGTTATCCTAAAATTAAATCCATACAAATAGATGAGAATTGAGCAGTTTTCTTGTGCATTTTCCAACAACTGCATCTATTCATGGCATTATCGTGACCACTGAGCAGATAATGAGGTACCTGAAGTTTATCTCACTTGTTCTTTTTTAAATTACTCACATGGTTTTGTTCAATTTGTTTGTAATTTTTCATTGTTTTCCCACCGCTGTGATTTAATTAGCTGTAGGATAACAATAGGCTAGTTTATTCAGGGCATGGCTGGTATACTAGCAGTGTTGGGGGAGAAGTTTGACTAGATGTAATTAAAGTAGTAAATATGCATTGAATTTTACATTCCTCTTGTGGCTGTTCAACGAAATTCAAATTTAAATTGTGTTAATATATTAGCAATTTTTTTGTCTTGTTGACCCTGGAAGCATTGTTAATTAGTGTTACACATGCAATTACTGCCTACAAGAAAGGAAAACACACTTTCGCTTTTAATCAGATTGATTCAGCTAATTATAAAGACAGATTCATATTGTATGTACATAGTGCAAATGACAAACCATGTCCTTAAGTGGTGAAGATAGAGATCCTATTCAGGCATATTGTATATAAGTACAATCAATACTGGGGTCTTAAAACTGCAAGACATTGATCGGACAAAGGCACAGAAGGCCTTTTTTTTACTTAGAAGTCTGACAAGAGTTGAAACAATCCTCTTTTTTTAAAATAAATTAAGAAATAAATCTGATCTAATCTGCAGACTAGAAATTAGTGCTTTAAATATACAATTCCCCACAATATTAGAATTCCACATAATAATAATTTCAGCACTCTGTGGATCCAAGTAAGTGTAGTGCTTTGTGCCTGAAGCTGTTGGGATGAGGAGCCTGGGGCAGCTATGGGGATGCACACAATAAAGGTTAGACTTTTTTCTGCCTATAGAAAAATACCAGTAATGCTTCTGTCTTCTGATTGGATGGTATGCTTAGTAGCATACAATAGCTTACACAATTGTTTTCTTGCTTTGCATAGCTATGAAATTAACAGAGACAATTGTACCTCACAAAATTAGTTTGGTAATTGTGATTTTGTGGCAGCATAGTGGAGAAAGAGGCGTAAGGGACAGACTTTATTATGAGCTCATCCTGTGAGTTGAACAGAATAAACCACAGTAAAATAGGATGCTTTTACATCTTTGTCTATTCGCCTTATTTTATTTATTTATTTTTTATTATGGATTATGTACAAAAAGCAAGCATTATTTCAAAAAAGGAGGAACTATCGTGTGTGGCAAGAACCCAGCCATTGTTATTCTACATTCACAATGTCTGTCAGCCTCTGTCCTACTCCACACATTTTTTGACTAGCTGTGGACTCCTAAAATTTCTCTTGTGACCACTTTTGTCAGGTCATTTATATTCAGCACCTAACATCAAGGGCTCATGGGATAAGGTGTTCTTTAAAGGCCACTGTGAATTGAATGAAAGGATGGATTTTCAGCTATCAGTGATCATAAATGTCTCTTTCACTTTTGCTTTATGAACCTTTGCTTACAATCAAAGTGTTAATCTTAGATTAGAAGTTATCAGCCATTTTCTGAATAAGCCCATATACAGTGCTCTGCAAAAGTCTTCAGCCATCTGTAATTTATGTTTTTCTTTTGAAGAGCCAGACTTTCTCTTAATGCTCAAGTGGTGTTGAGCAATAGTTCTCAAGGCTTTCCGAAGGTCCTTCATAGTTTTTCTTTGGACTTCCTTTTCTTACTCGTTATTGGTCCAGTCCTTGCTCCTGACCTTTATAATTTAAATAATTTAATAATTTAAAAATCATAATTTTTAAACATTTTGGAGCCATCTGCAAAACACAACTGTCTTGATTTGGGACTGTACTTTGGCCACTGATTTAAGGGATCTTGTCAAAATTGATGGACTTATGAACACAGAAAAGTATAGTCAGATTTTGATCCACCAACCACCATTTGGAAAGAATCTGATTGGCACAGCTTCATTTTTAAGCAGGACACTGATCCCAAACTCCCCGCCAAAGCGTCAGTCATGGATTGGCCTCCCCCAGAGCCTGGACCGTAATTTTACTGAAGAA
This sequence comes from Copadichromis virginalis, assembly GCF_057382275.1. NCBI lineage: Eukaryota > Metazoa > Chordata > Actinopteri > Cichliformes > Cichlidae > Copadichromis > Copadichromis virginalis. The sequence continues at coordinate 32,636,808 of NC_140631.1, read as the reverse complement.
GTGTGGGATCATCATAACAGAGAATGTAACAACAGGAAGCCAAAGCCTAAAGAACTAAATAGGCGTGGCTCAAATCTTTTGTACAGTACTACTGATAATCAGTATATCAATGGTAAACAATTTGTGATGTCGAAATTTACTGATACTTGGAAAACCTGGAAAATAACAAAACAAAAAATATGTTATAATTTTTTAAGAGTCTGTTCCTGTTGGAAATGCATTTTTTTGTTTTTTGTTTTTTTTTAATCTACTGTTTGTTTTTTTGGGCAGATAGTATTTTCTTTCTACACAGACAAATCCCCAGGTCAGATTAGTAATCCATCCCATCAGTGATGTAAATCAGAGGTGGGCGGACAGTCGGCTTATTGTTCCTCCTGAGGATGCACCACTGATGGGCTGCTTATTGAGCTGCAAAGTAAAAAGGGCTGACGACTGTCTCCAGTATAATTGGACAAATGCATCAATTACATCAATAGCAAATTACAACATTCGTAATTGATCCCTGGACAACTGCAGTATAGATCACTGGACTGCTCGATAGCTATACCACGATATTCATGTTGCACGGAGCATATTCAGGAACTAATTAAATCTCAGAGGAGTGGATCAATGTTTGAAGAAGCATGGGAGAAATATTGATCGTACAACAGAGATCACTTATACCAGTGATTTAAAGTGCATGACAAGTTACAAAGGATTTCTTATGATTCATTTGTTAAAAGATTTTAAATTATGATTTTTAGATAGATGTCTTTTTTCAAGTATTGAGAAGTTCATGCGCAATTGACTTTGGCCCATTTGCTGTCTCACTTGCTTTTACAGCTCACACATATTGTGAAAACAAAATTTCTCTTGAATGAATATAAAATATATCCCGTAGACCATCTATTGCATCTTTATTGTACAACCTGCATTAACTACAAGATTTAATTTAGATAGTGAGCTGGTGCTAAGCACAGTGCTCAGGCATTTCAAGAGTCTTCACAGCACTTGCAAAACGAAGGTGACTATCAGCATGAGATTTCACTTGATGAATCAATACCCCAGACAGCAGGATAAATGCTAATGTCTGGATGCAAGGACACGGTATTACTGTCTAAAATGCTCAGTAGTTATGAGGGTGTGTGTGAAGCTCTGGTTAAACTTCCTTTTATCATAATAAAAGTGTTTTTTGTTGCATCTAAAGAAGGACACTGAAATGACTCATCTTACTGCAGCGTATGCTGTACAGCAAGCTATTCATACTTGAAAAACAATACCCAATGCTCTAACAATCCATCAAGCAGTGCAGCTTCGTAGCTTACCAAAACCTTTTTTGAAAGGTTTCTGAGCGCTGTGTACCACATAAAATCAGTTCGCGTTCAGTAAGCATAACCAGAATTCATACATAAAGGCACACTGTCGATTTTTGAGAAAATGAAAGAATTTCAGGCGTCAACGCGTTAGCCCGGTTAGCTCGTTAACGCGTTGACGCCGTCCAGCCCCACGCACAGGCGAACCGCGGTAAATTGTTAACAGAGATTTGCACCGTTAATGCAGTTATGGCATTAAAGTCACGGTGACAGCACTAAAATAGTAATCTCCAAATGTTTTCTTTTTACCAACCAGCTCCTCTTTGATAGCGTCCTGTCGTTGCCTGCAGGTGAAGCGATGGGGGAGGGGGAGTTGTGTTCAGTGAAGGAGAGAGGCGAGGCAGAGTAACGCAGCGTAGAGACAAAAGTGGACGAAAGAGAGGCAAACTTGCGGCTCCACAAGTATAATTATAACGATAATTATAACGATAACGATACAATCGATATAAACAATATTATCACATCTCATATCTCGTATAAAAATATATCGATATATTTAAAAACTCGATATATCGCCCAGCCCTACTAGAGAGGGATGTACAGGGAAATCAAATCAGATCATTACAATGAGAGGTGGTTCCAAGCAGATTCTGAAATGCTCTGCTAATGCTAATCTGGCACCAACAACATTGTTCTGTTCAAAGTCACTTAGACTGCCTTTCTTCCCCATTCTGATGCTTAGGTTAAACTTCAGCAGGTGATCCTAACCGTGTCTACGTGGATTGAGTTGCTGCCATGTGAGTGACTAGATATGAGCAGTTGAGCAGGTTTACACGTGTCCAGTGAGCATATATTTTATATCAGAATGGTTACAGGTTTAGATAACAAATGAAGTGTCAGCTAAATGGTCATAATCACTTTGTTTAGTAATCATAACAATAAAAAAAATGTGAAAATGTGTTATACTCGTATATTGCTTTGCAAATGGATACTGCCAAATATCTTATAGTGAATTAATCAGTTTTACATTATGTTAAAATTAAGCTTCCAGTTGGCAATGCAGTTCCACCAAAACATTTATGTGAATTATGTGATTTCTAAAAAGAGAGAGCAGCGTCTGCCAGTTTTTACCATTTCTCACATAACTTGCTATTTATATTTTTTATAGATTAGCTCATGTGTAGAATAAATAGAGAAAATACATTTTCAACTTTTATTGTGTCTTATAAGACTCACTTGTCTAATACTGTCATTTATGTTTTATTAGATAAATAGAATAACTCGCGAGTAATATATATAAAGCATCAACTATCAAAGAAAATGGGAACAATTTGTAGTTGGCTCTATTTCTTTTCTTTATAAGCATACAAATATGGGCTAGTCAAAAAGTCTCATTCTATTACCACATATTAAACAAATAGTTTGCCTTTTCCGAGTGTGGGTGGGTGTGTGTGGTGGTGGGGGTGTGGGGGGGCATGATAGTTCATAGAAAAAGGTTAAAATGCATTTGCAGCTGAAATATTGGTTGTGTCATTTAAAACTGGCCTTCTCTTCCATTCTCCTCTCTGTCGATGACCTTTTTCTACTGTCCACGTCTCAGCGCCAGAGAAGAGAGAATTTTGGCCACACTCCATCTCTTCCCAAATGAGGCCAACTGAGGAAGTGAATCACTGTGTTTTTCCCCTAGTCATAGGAAACAGCTGTCATGCCGTCGTCTGAGCTGCCTTAATGCCAGAGCCGACTGGGAGAGTCAGCAGGGAGGAGAGAGCTCCCACTCCATATCCGCTCACACTAAACCCTCCCAGCCTCCCAGCTACACTCAAAGCACAGGGATATAAACAAAGAACCAGCTATGCTACAGCAGAGTAGCTCTCTGGCACTGCTGCAGTATTTCAGAGTACTGGTTCTAATTAACTTAGCATCACTTTTATACGTCCTTGGATGATTTTAAATGTCATTCAAGCAAATGTTGAAGGTTATGGTTGCAGGTGAATGATCTGATATGATTAAATGCTGCCAGTCAAGCTATTCATATAAATGCAAAGACAGGAGGGGCGGATGATATTGAAGTAATATCAGGGAGGGAATGAAATGCTTCAAAATAAAAAATGAGAAGTTGAAAGGGGAGGTTTCCATACAAACCTTTAGCATGTGTTTCATTAGCAGAATGTGACCTTATCTCCCAGGACCAAACCTTATCTCTCACAGATACCACCAGCATGCATAATAGGAGTAGGCCCTTTGTGCCAAATGCTGCGGGGCAGAGCCCACATCGCTCTCTTGGTACAGACTTACCCTCCTTTTTCTCTTTCAAGCCACAGCTGTACACACATGCATACAGACACCCAGGGATGCAGAAAAGCACACACAGAAAGACACTCACCTCCCCTGTGTTCATTGCCTTCTTCATGTTGCTTCCCCCCACCCAGAAGCTGCCTTTGTATGAGTCAGGAGGTGATGTCCAAGATTATAACCGGACTCCTGCACCAGAGACGCAATAAGGTTTTATTTTACTGGGAACCAATAACAGATAACAGCCAAATCTCTCTGTCACTCATGAAAATGTATGCATGTACCCAACCTGCTTTGATAGTTTTGATTAGAAGAAAAGGAGCGTGCACGTGCGTGCGTGTACATGTCCCTGAACTCAGTCTCTGTATGTACAGTATGTGTGTGAGCGCACATGTGTATGTGTGCAGAATTCACGATGAGCATCTGTGCACAGCTCAGAGACGAGTGCAGGCTACCTGCTCCATATTCATGTGTTTCCCCATATGTGACCCAGCTCTGTAAACAAAGAATATTAAACACGGATACTCAGAGGCAGCCTAATGAACACATACACATATTACTCACAGTGTAATGAATCGATAGAACTTCCTCTTTCATCAAATATTTATTGTAGTAATATTCCTGAGCCGTTCAAACTGAAACAACAGTGCCGTTTGGAGTTTAACAGCAGACCTTTGTGGCCTCAGAGCTAGGCTAAAAACAGCAACTCGTTACATGAAAAATATAAATCCTCACCTTAATTAAATCCATCCGTCAAATCACTACAAAAGTAACACTTAGACAAAGTACCTTTTAACATTTGTTATAAAGATTTTTCCAATATTATTTAAATATAGATACTGTAGATATTGCCTATAAAACCTGCTTCCCATAACGGATAAAATAGAGTGTCATCATCTCCAAATCGCCTGTGACAACAGCATACAGTGTCAGTAATCTTTAGAGCATGTTTAAAGAGTCACCTTCTGACTTCTGTGTACTGGAGTCGAGGACATCAGCAGAGCATGACGGCATTGTGGGATAACCACTGCTGCAAAGGCTGTGAAGTAATAGAAAAGCGTGTTGGCCCCCTGAGACACTCGGTCTCTTTTTCTGGCGCTGAAGCAAACAAGCTGACAGGTTCTTATAGCTGACTGAAAACCTCTTGAAACTCTGAAACCTGAAACACCTTGAAAAAAAAAAATGACAGATCACAGCTGTGTCAGACTCCACGCCTCTCATCACCCATCTGCTGGAACAGGTTTTTCAAAGCTCTCCACTCGGATTTGGTTCCTCAATGCAAAGTCCACCAAACAGTTCGTTTATTTGAGCCTTAATTGTATAAATCACTTCTGAAAAGCTAGACTTGACCATCTATGAGCTCCTACCCTCATCTTATTTTTTATTAATTACGCTTCTATTAATTAATTAAACATTTTGCACGTAAACAAAGTGCAGTGGTGCCCACTTGTTTTGTCTCAGCAGGAGGACAAATAGCTATTGGGCTCCCTCTATTGGCCTTTATGCGTCCTTTTTATGCATCCATCTGCATTCTGTCCAGCAGCAGGTTCAGAGGCGATACATGTTTGAGCTCCCTGTAAGAAAACACTGGGAAGTTGTTTTCATATCTGTATCTCACGAAGATGTGGCCTAACCTACACATTACTACTCTATTACTTAATTTAAAATTTAATCCCTGAAATTTAAAGTGAGTTTAAAAAAAAGTGGTAGTCATGGTTTCCTAGAGCTCTATATAAACAATAAAAGACCCAAATGCATTAATTATACAGTCATACTGAAACAAACACAGAAAAAAATTAGTAGACACAGTTAATTAAATACAGTTGTTCAGAAATTGTGCTGGACAAATGAAAATCAGGCTAAAAAGCTGTCACATTACAAGCGTCAGTTAAACTGCTTATATGATTTATATACCTCAAAGCCATGCAAGGTGTGACCTTGTCAGTCTTATAAATCAATGTTTGGTTGACTGGAGCAGCTCTTTGCACTGGCCTGAAAACACATGCACTGCATTTGGCTGATTATTATTGCTTGAACAACCACATGCACTGACCACAGCGTCTGAGTCTAATTAGATAACACTATATTCCCCACAATGTCCCAAGCCATTATTGTTGCAAAGGAGCCAACTTCTGAAATCAACTCTCATTGTAATGAATTATTCATAGACTAAAGCAGCAAAGCCCCAATCATCCATCTACATCAGGGGAAAATACATAAACAAAATCACTCACATAAAGTCAGCTTTAAGTCTTAGTTTGGGCATTTAGTGTGTAGCCACAGGATATTTATTATTCCAGCTTCGAAGAGGTTGTGGAGCAACTGATATGGATTTAGCCAATTTACCTGGGGCTCGAGTAACTTAATTTATTTTCTGGACAAGTGCAGGAATCGTAACAAAGTGGCAGCATTGAATGGGGCTCTTATTGGATGTCACTTATAAAATCTGTCAAGGCAGAAAGATTGTATAATTGCTGCATCAGCAGATTCTAACTTTCTAAGTAGGAAAGCGAAGGAGAGGTTCACCTAATAATAACACTATTCTTGTGCTGCATGTCCAGCCTACGGACACCATGAGAGAGACACATGATTATTTTTCTCATTCTCTGTCTTTGACCCCAGATACATCCCCATGAAGCAAAAAGTGAAGCAAAAGTGTGGTTACCAGTCTCCACTCTCTCAAGCTGTCACTTCACATAAGATTATTTGTGTTCCCCAAAGACCCAAAGGAAAAATTCAAGCGGCTCCTTTGCAAATTGATACAAAATCTATGGAGTCCAGATTATGAGTAGACTGGACATCAAGCTGAGTATTTGATATTTATGACTGGTTATGTGGTCATTCTCTATCCAGGACTGAAATATCTTTTTTCTCTCTATCGCTCAAGTACAAGCAATGCCTGCATGAGTGAACTGATCCTTTGTGCCTACATATGCAGAGCCGACTATCTGACTGCTCTGTCAATAGCAGACTCGCTGCACTGAAGGTGTCACTAACATTTCAGATAGGACATGTGTTACCCCTCGACATCCGTCCTCTGCAATATTTATAAAAAAAAATGTGTATGTGGGAGGAAATTATGAGAAAGGAGGCAAGAAATAAATTGCTGTCTGAAAGGTTACATTTAGCATGAGGAGCTAGACAGAGAAAGACATGCAGATTGCAAACTCTGAAAATGGATATGACACATTTGTAACCAAATAAGAAAATAATAATATCCATACTGGTGCACAAGCGTTCATGCTTTCTCGCAGTAACTCACATATTTGCAAAGGATTTACTAGAGCAGTGTACTGATCATTGTAAGCCAACATTTTCAAGGTGTGAACTTTTTTAAAATTAGAAAATGCAACATTTTTTTTCCATGTGGTAATGAAGACATCTTATTTTAAAAAACAAAAAGTCAGTTTATCATTGTATATGTCAAATATTTAATATGTATAAAATGCCAAAAACAACTTCTAAAAATGTCATATTAAAACCCATACGCCTGAGTTATCTTATTATGCATCAGAGATAGTGTTAGCTGTGAGTTAATTATTTTACTATACTCTGAGCACTGACCAAAGCTCCTTGGGAACCTTTTGCTCAACTAGCCTCATTTATAAGCAGCTCAAACCTGGCTCATTTATCTGCTGAAATTATTCAATGGTGCATGCCTCATTAATACAAAAAAGGAGGAAAAAAAAGCAGCACACCGCTCAACAATCTTTCCAGCACTACTGTTCTGTGTATTATCCTGCCAAGCAGTTCATTTTATTACCAATGGTAGCAATGTCTGGGCTAGTTGCCGCCATTTGGTCTATATGCAGCTACATTGTTTTACTTGTTTACAGGTTGTATGATCAATAAGAACAAAATGCTCACCAAAAACAAAAAAGGAAATTATGTGCAGCCTTATAGCTGAACTAGACAGAAATCAATGACAGGGGTAAAACAAAAATGTGCAGTGTTCCTCCTGCAGCTCTCTTCTTTCCAATCCATGCACACACCTAAAAATAGTTCATACTGAGATCTGGTTTCACGCAAGATTTCAAACTGCTCGCCCAGGTTACTTACAAATCACACCAGATCTCTTACTTCCTGAATGAACCTCTTTACTCCAAACAAATTGGGCATTTAAATATTATATAAATTTTTGACAAAGATGGCACACGTAAACATAAAATAGAGCTTCTAAATGAACATCTTTATGATTATGGAGAAAACAACTTCAAACCTACATGGGTCTGCATGAAAAAGTGATTGCCCCCTAAACCTAACTGGTTGGGCCACCCTTAGAAGCAACAACTGCAGTCAAGTATTTGTGATAACTGGCAATGAGTATTTATAGCAGTATTTTTACAGCCCACTCATCTTTGCAGAATTGCTGTAATTTGGCCACACTGGAGGGTTTTTTAGGTCATGCCACAGCATCTCAATTGGATTGATGGGAGTACTTTGACTGGGACACTCCAAAGTCTTCATTTTGTTTTTCTTAAACCATTTGGAGATGGACTTGCTGATGTTGTGGATTATTGGCCTGCAGCAGAACCCACGTGCGCTTCAGTTTGAGGTCATGAACAGATTCCTTGAGGATGTTTTGGTAGACAGCAGAATTCCTGGTTCCATTTACCACAACAAGTCTTCAAGGTCCTGAGGCAGCAAAAACAGCCCCAGACCATCACAGTACCACCACCATGTTTACTGTTGGTGTGATTTTCCTTTTCTGAAATGCTGTGTTACTTTTACACCAGATGTAATGGGACGCACACCTTTCAAAGAGTTCAACTTTTGTCTTGTTAGTCCAGAGTATTTTCCCAGTAAGTCTTCGGGATTGTCAAGATGTTTTCTGGCAAAACTGAGACGAACATTTGAGTTCCCTTTGTTCAGCAGTGGTTTATGTCTTGGAAGTCTGCCTTGCAGGCCATTTTTGCCCAGTCTCTTTCTTATGGTAGAGTCATGAACACTGACCTTCCCTGAAGCAAGTGGGGCCTTTTTTAAATTCTTTGGCTGTTGTTCTGGGGTCTTTTGTGATCTCTTGGATGAGTCGTCACTAAGCTCTTGAGGTAATTTTGGTCCGCCAGCCTCGCCTGGTGAAGTTCACCACTGTTCAATGTTTTCAACATTTGTGAATAATACCTCTCAATGTGGTTCACTGGAGTTCCACAGCTTTAGAAATGGTTCTATAACCTTTTCTAGACTGAGACACTTACTTTGTTTGTCATTTGTTCCTGAATTTCCTTAGAACGCAGCATGTCTGGCTTTTGAGAATCTTTTGGTCTACTCCACTTTGTCAGTTAGGTCCTGTTTACGTCATTTCTTGATTGAGACCAGGTTTGCCATTAATCAGGCCTGGGTGTGGCTAGAGAAATTAAACTCAGCTTTCCAAAGGTGTGATACAACCAGAGATGGGCAATAACGTGAGTAAAGTAAGGGATTACTATTGCGAAAAAGGTAATTAGATTACTGTTGCTTTCCCGTAAGCACGCTACATTACTGCGTTACTAAAACCGTGATTTTTTTTGCGAGAGTGTCTCATGACAATGACATAAGTGAGTGCAACGTTCGTGGTAACAGCTGTGTGCAGATCAAAAATGAAAATCAAAAATGGATAATATAACGAGTGCGTGAGAGAGTATGACCGTGCAGCATTTAAAGCGTGGAAGTACTGGCCATGTAAGTTTGGATTTTTTCCCCCTTAATAATAAACACCTGTATTTAAAAAACTGCATTCTGTGTTTACTTGTGTTATACTTTTGTTTGATTATCTCAAACATTTAAGTGTGACACAAATACAAAAAAATAGGAAATCAAGAAGGGGACAACACGGTATCTTAGCCACTCTTAGCTTGACACTTAGCATGACTACTGCTGCCCAAGCAGTTAGCTGGCTAAACAGTATTGATTCAGCTTACTTCCATGTCACCCCATAATATTAGCAAATTTATATCTATCTATAAACAGATTAAAAGGGACTGCTATACCACCTTGTGTTACACAATGACAAGCAAGGGAATCTTAACTTTTACGCTACGCAGCCAAATATTAGATTCAACTTTCAAGACTGTTTATTGACATCGCTATTTTATTATTTACAGGCTGTGTGTATGCATATGTAATGTATATACCTGAGGGTTGGAGTTGTGTGGAACTGAACTGTAGAAAAATACACTTTACATGAGTTAGTTACATATAAACAAAATTATAAAATATGCATAAGGAGGTTTTTCCCGAGGGATGTGAAATTGGACAGAAGAGCAGCCACTGCTTGATTGACCACTGTCAGACTAAACCTTTTATGCTGCTGTTGATGGTAACAAAGTCCTCTCTTTTAATATTCTTAATGCACTTCTAACAAACATCTCAGTGCTTTACTTCTGTGTAAAAGGTATGATGTCAGAGTTCCTTGTGAAGAAAGTATTTTGAATTTAGGTTTGAATTTATTTTTTTTTCAAAGTTGAAATTTGACACTATTTTTAGAACAGCTGACAAGTGCACTGGTTCCCCAGCCATCATTGTAAAAAAAAAAAAAAACTGTTATATGTAAGAAGCATAGCAAAGGTAGAAAGCTTTCAACTTCTTAGAACTGCTTGGGTTTATGCATAATCTATAATACTCACCTGATCGTGCCTGAAAAGACCTGTGATCGGCCAAAGTCTCCCATTACTGATTAGATTTTATCCACCTAAAAGAAGGTGCAGGAGTCTAGTTCACTCTCAGACCACTTAAATTATAATATGCTAAAAGGTCATTAAATATTTTGTGTGTTTCCTACCCCAGCTTTAGGTCTATAAAGTGATAAAATAACTCATCTAATTTAGTCTGAATGCCAGGAAGAATGCCAGGATAGAATAGACAACTGTGTCCAACTTATCGGTCTGACCTTTCCTGCCAGGATGAGGAGTGCCTTTTAAAAGAAATGGAGAGGCAGGAGCTGATGGAGCAATGTCTTTAATGAGGTATGCTGGGGCTGTTGTCTCACCATTTAATTAGACAATTATGCACCCTCCTACGGAAGAGGGAGCATTCAGGGTCACAGGGGAGGGGTAGGCGATGCCACAATGCCACCCTGTCACATACAAAAGTAAGGAGGCTAAATCACAGGTTAGTCCCTCTGGGGCAAGCACAGACCCTGCTCCCCTTTTGGGAGCCATTATAGGCGCATCCTATTTAAATTCAGTCCAACTGTCTTCGTCAGTATTCATTCTGTTTTTGATTAGGCAGGTAATTACCATTCCACGAAGACACTGTCACCAGCATCAACATTGCTACAGTCGGATGGTATTAAAGGACCTTTCATCAACGTTTTAACTCTACAGCAGTCATTAATGACAAGAAACCTGTATCTTAAAGGACGACCGCTCAGCCATTTCCAAAGAAAGATTTTTGCAAGTAGGATATTTGTAGCTGCTGTGAGCTTTCATTCCACCAGTGAATTATAATTACAGATTCACTACCATCTGGTCTCCATGCTTGTCACTGCCCATTCTTCAGCATTGCCAAAGCAGGCTCCAGTTTTCATCGATGCTGAATTGCTTTAACCTCATGTCTGTTGTCCCAATGGATGTGTCAGTACACCACACGCTCAGGCGCGCAAAACCAAAAGTGCATGGTAGGTTTAAGACACACAAGTGAGGTTAAGGTTTAGGTGGCAGAGATCCGCATCTAGAGGCCATAACTCACACAGATGAATGGTTGGAAATTTCTGCTGCTGATGAGACAAAATTCATTTTGGTGATGTATGAAGTGCTTTTTGGAGCGATATTATTTGAACATAAGTCAGCAAAACTGAAAGCAGCACGGGTTCGTTCATTTCTTTGTTCTCTACAGACAAGGTGAGAGCAGAGATCAGGTGATCATCGGTAATGCTCAGCTGCATTACAACAGTGATATACTGAAAGGAGGGGTTTCACATCTTTTGAAATTAAAGCAAAAAGAAAGAAAAACACATTTTTTCAGCTGCTGTGAAGTGCAGGTGAAGTTTAGCCTATAAAAAGCTGGACTTTGTCCACATTTAAAAAATATTCCTACTGGTACGTCTGAATCCCAATTAAAATTGTTTAATTTGAAGAAAAACAAAACTCTTTACATGGAGTTATGTTCTACACCATTTCTTGGCCAAGAGCAGCAACTCCCTGAAGCCTCAATAAGGCTGTTTGAACAAACCTTAGCTTGATATTTTTCCATTTCCAGTCTGTCTGCTAAGCTTACCATTTGCTGGCTGCAGCTTTGTACTCAGCAGACAGATGTGAGTGTGAATCTATTTTCATTCAGGTCTCATATGTGCATGTCTTACTAAAAACTTCTACTCTGAGGACTTCATAGCAGTTTGAAATTAATTATACTGCATGCCACCACTTTGATAACTACAAAGATAGCATTACAGAGATAAAAATCACAGGAAGAGAGTTTAGAGTCATTATGCACATAAGTGCAAAGTCAATGTGGGAATCTGTTGCATCTTCATATACTTTCTTGCATGTGTAGTTTCACAGCTGCAGCTTCCCAGCTGACCATAAATCATCATCAACCTCCAATTGTCTCTGCACATATATTCATAAGCAATTCAGCAAATGAGCAGCATTTCCCAGGAAAGTGGTCACCCTGCAGAGAGCCTGACTGAACGTCATTTCTCACTGCTACGAGTGTAGTTAGAGAATAACAGAGGAAGGAAAAAAACACGCACTCAATCTGCGATGACTGGAAGCTGCTCTTTAAGACAATATATCCATCATTACCACTGGTTCAGCCTCAAGAAGACTGATGTATAATCTCACTGCGGCCTATCCACAAGTGAGCAGCGACTGCCTGCACGGCTTGGCTCTTCTGAGTTAAAACATATGCTACTGTAGGGAATTTGCTCTATGTGCCACAGCATGAGCCAACTCGCACTGTAGACACATATTTAGATAGAAACAGTGCTGTTGATGTCAGCTAAAGTATTATTGGTGGCAAAATATACGAGACTGCAAATCAGTGCACCCACACACCAGCCTTCCATTTCCATTACTACAACAGCAAACAGTGATCAATAATAATCAAATCAGGAAAATGCTTTAACTGTAAAAGGTGGTGATTAATTTTGAAGGTGGTTTTTCCCAATTGTTCCTTTTGCACTTTAGAGAACTTCTTGTAGAAGAATAAATATTTTGTCTAGAGGCAGTAATATTATTTTATGCTTAACCTTCTAACCTAAATGTTTGCTAAAAATTTTAACTCATGGTGTAATTAACACAATTCTAAAAGGCAGACTTCAACCATATAGGTGAAACCTCAGCTGAAAGAATAATACAATCAATTGGTTCCGGGCAGGCAGGCAGGCAGGCGGATGGATAGATAGATAGATAGATAGATAGATAGATAGATAGATAGATAGATAGATAGATAGATAGATAGATAGATAGATAGATAGATAGATAGATAGATAGATAGATAGATAGATAGATAGATAGATAGATAGATAGATAGATAGATAGATAGATAGATAGATAGATAGATAGATAGATAGATAGATAGATAGATAGATAGATAGATAGATAGATAGATAGATAGATAGATAGATAGATAGATAGATAGATAGATAGATAGATAGATAGATAGATAGATAGATAGATAGATAGATAGATAGATAGATAGATAGATAGATAGATAGATAGATAGATAGATAGATAGATAGATAGATAGATAGATAGATAGATAGATAGATAGATAGATAGATAGATAGATAGATAGATAGATAGATAGATAGATAGATAGATAGATAGATAGATAGATAGATAGATAGATAGATAGATAGATAGATAGATAGATAGATAGATAGATAGATAGATAGATAGATAGATAGATAGATAGATAGATAGATAGATAGATAGATAGATAGATAGATAGATAGATAGATAGATAGATAGATAGATAGATAGATAGATAGATAGATAGATAGATAGATAGATAGATAGATAGATAGATAGATAGATAGATAGATAGATAGATAGATAGATAGATAGATAGATAGATAGATAGATAGATAGATAGATAGATAGATAGATAGATCGATCCCAGGTAGTTGCACAATATGGTGCTTTATAAGGGTTAGTCGGTTTCCCTGATTTCTAATTGAGATTTAAAACATGTGAGGAGAGTAGCAGGTGACCACCCTTCAGTGAATATTTCATTGAAGATAAAAAAAACATAAAATCTTTTTTTATAGTTAACAGTGTTAGCTGACATATACCATTACCTTTAATTAAACATTGAAATAAATGTATTTTATTCTGATGTTACTGATTTTTGGGGCTTCTCTGTATTATTGTAGGTTCTTTACAGAACAATATAAAGACTTGTGAGGCAACTGAGGCAATGTTTGTTGTGAAAATATCTTAAATTCACTTCACTGCAAATAACACCAATTTCTGATGCAAATCCCCAGATGGGAAAATGAAACTCAGGGGAAGCAACCAGGTGTGAGGGTTGTAAACAGGTACAATAGACACTAGGGGGGGTGAAGAGAAAAAAATTCCAATCAACACCAAACCACTCTTCCATGACAGCATCCCCTGGGAGTTGGTCACTATTAAGCTCCCAAAGGACAGAAACTGACTGTAGACATGAAAACCTCCTATTAGGTGTTGTTTTTATGGCACGTTTTTGTTATATGTCTTTTCACTTGTATTATTATTGTATTATTTCTGTTCAAGTGAATTACTTTGCTGCATTTTTGTCATTATTTTCTAACATGAATTTAAAATTGGAACAGTAAAGTGAAGTGGAAGTTCAGAAGGTGAAACATCATTTCCCATTAGGTTTGGCTGTGTTATAAAAGGCTCTTCTGGTGACAGATTTGCAATAATTCAAACAACATTCAGCTGGAGTGTGATAACACATTATGGCAACGTCTTCCACAGTTTTTACATGTTCACCATGGGGTGCATACGTGTTCCAGGACAGACTGCACCAAATGACATAGTTATTTGTCATCCATAAAATAACAGAATGCACTAGCTTCACATTTCAACCTGTTATCGACAGGTGTGAACCTTGGCATTTGACTAGAATTTTAAATAGAGTTATGTGGGTGTTGATCATCACCCAGTGTAAAGTTTAACATGCCAAGAGCTTTGTGGGGGATAGAAAATATTCATTTTTTTGGATGAGCTTTAAAGGAGCTATTTCTTCTTTTAAAAAAAGAAGAAGAACGAGAAGAAGAGTGCAGGGCCATTTAATATGCGCACCCACTCTGTAAACACAGTTCAAGAGTTTCCTCTATAAACACCCAGTTCTATGTCAGTTAAAACAGGGGGGGTTACAACAGAGCCAAGTTTTTTCCCAGGTTGGCATTGGTGTCAGTTCAATATTTAGAATCACATATATTTAAACTAGTTTCCTCTGATGTACAATGCGAAGATTCATGTCCCACAGGCTTTGTGTTGGATATTTCCTGTAATTTTATCATTTGCTATGTTATTCAGAGCATTTATATGAGATACACACGTACCATTCACCTGCAGTTCATTCTGCTGCAGGATAAAACTAAATATTATGGATCCCAATGTGCTCGAATTAATCATGAATAAAAGCAGGAGTTCACTGGATGGCTTTGCAGAAATTAATAATCAATATTCAAGCCAAACCTTTTGTTGCGAGCAAAATGTGGCACTCATGAATATCAATAAAAGGCAGACATGATAAAAACACTAATTTGTTTATCTCTCAGTGGTGCACTGCAATAAAAAGGCCTTTCATAATAATTCATGAGGGGTTCTGTCTAATCCATTTTGAGCAAAATACCATATGCCTATGTGTGCACACATTTGGAGGGCAGGAAGGCCTGCGTTTCTGTGTCAGACTCGATGGATTTGAGTCAATTTCTTCTCTGCTCACGGCTCAAGGTCACGGTTCTCTGTGACTCTGCACGGCCTCGCGATTCTTGCTGCACGCTGTGTTCTCACTGAAGGCCGTGCTGTCTCAGCTTTCTGTCCCACAATCTGCAAATGCTGCCCTTGCTCTCCTGACCTCCCAGAGCTCAACCTGTCAACCCACACACCCTCATAACCCGTGCACCGTGGAGGGAGCTGAGATGGAGAAGATAAAAAAAAAAAATGGAAGAAAAGCAGAGAAAGATTCCGAAAAAAGAGACAGAGGCAGGGAATGGGCTGTGGAGCAAAAGACAGAAAACAATTTGGAGCGGTAAGAATAGAAAAAGCCAAAGTGCTCAAGATCAAAAGGCCTCTTCCTCTAATTTGCACCATATTCATCACCTCAGAGGGCAGACACTCTCATATCGCTTTCCATTCACTTCCTCACCCTTGGCTGCAGGTCAGAGAAAAAGGCAATTTCCCCCCAGCCTGTGTACAAGCTTCTCCATTCCTCATGGATAAACTCGACTTTTGAAATGCGTAATAGTGAGGGCATTCATCACCAAGCCAGGTCTCCCTCGTCCTCCACCTCCTCCTCCTCCTTCTCCTCTGCAGGAAAAGCTGGAAGAAGCAGACATGTCTGATTAATAACTTTCTCCTTGTGCAGTTAAAGACTGCTCGGCAGGGCCGCTGTCAGTCAAGAGGGGCAGTGTTGGGCATACTGCCCACCTAATTCGCTTACTGAGCACTGGGCAGCATGCCCGCCTACTGAAGACGCAGAGCAGGCTGTCCCAGGCTGTCAGACTTTTATCTGGAAGATCCACCATGCTGGGCCTGCCAATGAAGACACCAGGAGTCTGTTGCAAATCCACTCTGAACACTCCCACACATCTTCAGCTGGGAAAGAGAAGAAATTAGGGCAAATAAAAGTCAACAGAGCCAGGCAATACAGGCCTGGGTTTTCAAACCAGATGTCTGTGCATAAGGACACAGTAACATTTATGAAGGAAAATTGCCAAAAAGTGAGCGCTGTTTCACTTTATTTTCCTGTTAATAAAAGAAAATATGTTGTTAAAATTACTCAGTAGGATTCCTGTCAAAGTGGCAAAAAAAGCAAAACATAGACATGTATGTGTGAACATGCATGCAGCCATTCTTCTCCCCTATTGCATCAAATTTCCATCTCTTGCTCACATGCCGTACTCCTCCCTTAAACATCACTTCCACTTCAGAGAGGCAGAAGAGTGAGAGAGAGCTGGAAGTAGATGGATGATGATTATTCAGACACACTCTCTTCTCTTTCACCTCTCACCATTGATCCCATCCCATCAGAGAGGCTATAAATATTAATAAGTAGGCTTTGTTTTAGCAACCTGTGTGAAGATCAGAGCACAGAACAATGGAAGTATCTGGACATGTTTTTTTCGTTTTTTTCAGACAGGCAGTCAACCTGCAGAGAGTCCATGGGGGAGGGGAGCCTGAGGGGAGCCCAGCCCAGCGCCTCAGGCTCAGTGTGTTCATGTCAAGGTCGGCTCAAGGGGAGCTGATAATGTGGAAGACCGGAATCCTCTTTAAAATTAGCCTTTACACAGGCTGATCCAAACATGCCAACAAAACACGTGTAATAGATACAAAACATTTATGGACAGTAGTTTTGTCAGATTTGTAAGTATTTTTCAGAAAACTACAAAAGCATTTCTAACACTGACAAAGAGGTTTTATTTTTTCCTGCACAGGAGAAAAGCCAAAGACAGAAAGACAGAAAAATTACCTGCTTTGGATTTAGACTCTTTTTTTTCTGTTTAACATTTTATTATTTGTTTTGGGGGTTTTTTTTGGGGGGGGGGGGGTTGGCTTCTTGTTTTTGTAATCAAATACAAAATATATTTGGGTTTATCAAAGGTTCAGAAAACAGAAACATTTCCAGAATTTCTTTAAAAAGATAACACAACTTGTAGCATTTGCAACAATCTTTAGTTTAATCTTCAGTATGTAAAAGTCCCCCGACTCCCACCCACTAAACCAGCGGCCCCCAAGCCCCGGGCCACGGACCGGTACTGGTCCGTGAGTTGTTTGGTACCAGGCCGTGAGAGTTGAGGCTGGGATGTGAAATCTATAGTTTTCAGGTTTTTTATCGTTAACTCGGTTTCCCTGGGTCTTTTCCCGTGTTGTAGTTGTGTGTCTTATTTTGAAAGGAATATTTATGTGTTACCATAGCGACCAGAGAGCATTAAGGCTTCAGAGAGGAGGATTTTGCTCTCATCGTTGTTGGACAAAGTCACTGTAACCTCACCCAGTTTTTTTTTACTCTGCATTTTGACGCGTCAGCACAAGCATCAGCATCAAGATCCTGACTTTGAATCCATCGGACAGCTGGTAGGGCCTTTCTGTGAGGAGTTTGCATGTTCTCCCCATGCGTACGCAGCTCCTCTCTGGGTGCTCTGGTTTGCTAAGTTAACTGGTTATTCTAAATTGGCCATAGGTGTAAATGTGAGTGTGAAATGTTGTCTGTCTCTCTGTGTTGGCCCTGCAATACACTGGCCACCTGTCCAGGGTATACACTGCCTCTTTCCCTATGACAGCTAGGACCCTGAATTGGATAAGTGCAAAAAAATCAATGGCTGGATGAATGTTAGCATTTTAAGCCAGAAGTTACCTTATATGGATAAAAAGGTAGAGTGCTATGGATACAACATGCAGACCCGTATATTGGCTAATTAATGCCAAATCACATTTTAATGAAGCAATATGATTTGTTTCAGCACAAACTCCTATACCACACAGCAGGCTATAATATTAGTCATGCACCCCATTAAGCAGTGGATGATCAGTGTTGGGGAGTAACGGAATACATGTACCGCCGTTACGTATTTAAAACACAAAATATGAGTAACTGTTTTCCGTTACAGTTACCGTTTAAAAGGGTGGTATTCAGAATACAGTTACTTTGCTAAAATAAAGCGATTACACGGCGGTCTTTTCTAGTTTCATATGTTAGGCTATGCCCTCTATATTTTTGGTAATTCCACGCCGGTGGAAACCCAAACAAAACACGCATTAAGAGGCTCAAATGCCCGCGTCTCAATCTCGTGTCTCATAATGACGTGAAGAAATATTTTTTTAAATGATTTAATATGAAGGCAATAGAAGAGTGTTACAGGCATTGCTCTAAAAAATGTAGCCTCACAGGCAGCGTAGTCCGTGCTGCAGGGAGAATGCACTGCCATACCCGTTATGTGTCTGTGAGCGAGGGAGGGAGAAAAAGGAGAGTGGAAAAGTACGACTTGTCATCGAGCAGAAACAGGAGCTGGAAGCATGTAAATATAATAATAACCACTGCAGCCAAGAAGAGTGCCTGACGAGCCCAGTTGTAAGTAAGCTATTAAGACTCGACTGTACGCTGTGTTCGTGTTTTCCTCCGAAACAATAAATTCCACTGGAGCAGCCTTTAAATGCCTCTCTCTGTCTCTCGCTAGCAAAGTTCACCCAGACAACAAAGTAAAACTAGTTTTCGGCTACGAGCCCGTATTAGCCAGAGGTCCCTTTACTATGGTTCGGAGCCGCAGACCTGTTTTATATATGTGGAATAGTTTTCTATATGAGATGACTGCAAAAAGTGCAGCCTTATAATGTCCACCCTACTGTTACTCATTTTATATTAAGATTTAAAAATCTAGTTGCTATTGGTATGGCGAGTAGCCTTCAGTAATAGTAATAAATCACACAGCAATAGTACATTCATGTAGTTGTAAAAAAGCATGATCATATATTAAGTAATCCAAAGTATTCAGAATACGTTGCTCTCATTGAGTAACGTAACGGAATACGTTACAGAATACATTTTGGGGCATG
This sequence comes from Copadichromis virginalis, assembly GCF_057382275.1. Taxonomy (NCBI): domain Eukaryota; kingdom Metazoa; phylum Chordata; class Actinopteri; order Cichliformes; family Cichlidae; genus Copadichromis; species Copadichromis virginalis. Next base: position 32,617,538 of record NC_140631.1, on the reverse strand, counting down.
TATTCTGTAATCTGTAGTGGAATACATTTTAAAAGTGACCTTCCCAACACTGTGGATGAGGTCTATCAGACTCCAGCTCCTTATGTACGGACACCTGTCAGTTACCCTCACTCAATTATCCAGGCGGATGATCTATAAAAAAATTGTACATTCATAAAGGCAAAAGCCAGGACTCACTCACTGAAAACCTAAGAAAAAGGAAAGGCATCGGAAAAGTTGTAGATTGCCATGGAAACCCGATCTAATTTCAGATAAACTAATTAATGTCCAATTTTTTTTAAAAATGTCAATTAAATTAAGGACATCCACTCAAAGATATAAATTAAAGATTTATATACATTACATCTAACTTGATGTACTGCATTGCATTGTGAGATATTTATGAAGCTATAGTGTTGAGTCCTTACATAATCTTGTATTTTCTCAGACATTTTTAACACTTTTCTTTTGTGGTTTTAAAAAAAATACACTGAATGATGCCTTGCAGTGCTGGAAGGCAGATTTTATTCCTGTTTACCAGTGTCAGACTGCTTATGCTGTTTAACAGCTACTAAAAGAGTTTAGCAGCATTGTCACTTCACTGATTCATTTATTCATCTGGAACATTTAACTCAGTGGGTGTTTTTTATTATGTGATTTCTGCATTCATATGAGTCCATTTTATTTTCCTTCCTAATAGCGACCCAGATAAACACCACTAATAATAATAAAAATATGTCAACAAATATATTTCATTGTGAATAAATCAGAAGTGAAACATTATTTCTAGCTGTAAGTGAAAAGATACGATTTTATTTGGAATGGGTGAAGTGACCCTTTAAACCAATTAAAGAGAAAACATAAAGAGGTTAAATATAAGCCTAGTTGGGTCTGACGCTCCCTCCTCCATGGCATCATTTAGTGTCTTAAAACAGTATGTGTTTGTGTTTTATGTGACCTCCATTTTCTCATCCTGACCTCGCTAAGCTTGCAAGCGAGTGAGGTCAGGGTGCCCCTCCACTTGGTTAAACGTTTTAATGTTGTACCTGACATCTTTGTGTTTACAAACTAGAGTCATCCCTCTCACGGGGAAGACAGTGATGGAGGACCTAGGGTTAGGGAAAAAAATCCTAAAAATGAAGCCAAGACAGTGGCTTTACCCAGAACAAAGAGAGGGGGAGAAAGGAGGAGGCAGACTAGATCCCTCTGGTTAATGGGAGCGCATGATTTACAGCAGATGTTGGCCAACTCCTGTTCAATCTAGAAACAATACGTGTGACATGGGGTTCATTTCTAGATGGGAAACGAATCGATGACACAGAATGGCGTGGACTTTATGACAACCTGGGTTGGCCAGGCTGTGGGGGTGTGACAGATGCAAGTCATCCAAAACGATTCACAGCACGCATGTGACACCTGGAAGAAAAGTGAAGCAGAAGGCTGCGTTCGATATACAATCTGTCTCTCATGGATTACCATTAGACTGAAGTATAGGAATTCACAACCTGGAATTCCCATTTTTTGTTTGTTTTTTCTTCTTTAACCACACTAAAAAATGGAAAGATTTCCTGGAAAAATTAAATATAATCCACTGAGTGTTTAAAAAAATGCATAGGGTCATTTAGAATAGGAGTGTCCAGTTAACACGAAAACATAACCAGACAGCAATGCCAAAAATCAAACATCATATTTTGCGTTTGCTAACATAATTTGAGATACACAGAAGAATAAAAGAAATCAGGAGGGGAAACAGCACTTTATATCAACACATGTATACAGTTTTGGTTTACGTTGCACAAGCTCAAATACGATATACCATTCATAGCCAATGACTGTAGGTGTGGTGAATGGCCATGGATAATTAATGGATCTTGATCATCCTGCACCACTTTTTGGATAAGCAGCTGAAAAGTTCTTTAACAAATTGTTTAGTTTTGCTTCCATAAGCACAGACATAGAGAGTCTTTTCCACTTCATATCATAATTGCTGCATTAATTTTAGATTCCTCATTGATTTATTGAATTACTTGTTCATGTTTATGACTGCTGTAACACAGGGATTTCCCAGCAGTCGGAATCATCCAAATCAGAATACTTTAATAATCCCTGAGGAAATTATGTATGTATGAATACTTCTGCTGCTGCTGATTTCTTGCTGTTTTTTATGCTTCCAGCTGATGACAGGCATGACTAGAGGTATTGTGTGTTCAGGACATAACTTGGCACAAATGTTCACTTTGGCCCAAGAATGAGCTGAATGAATGAAATAAATATGACAAAAGATTAGATTTTAGGAATAAAGGTGCAAATTAGAAAAGGTTCACATTATTATTATTATTTTTTGATACAACAGAATAACTATATAGCTTTGACATTAAACCATCAGATCCTCTGTGACTTGAATGTGAAGTAAAACTGAAGGCGAGTTAATCTCTTTAAATGGGGTTGTGTGTTTTTGTGCAGCAGTGTCTTCTGGGGAGTTTTATTCTGTGTTTCAAAGCTGCTTATCAGTTGCAACAGCTGACGAAAGATTGCATTAGTCCTAATTCTCAGCCTTTTCTTAGGTGGAATCAATTTCAATTCGAAGGCTCCCCAGTAAATGCTGCTTTAAAACCTTCTTCTTATTTTTAAAGTCTATTCACCGGTTGCTAGGGAACCCAATGAAGGTCAAAAATCTGATTTTGTAGGGATCACAAAAGTCTAAACCATCACTGGAATAAATTCATAATTGTAGAGACCCTTCTTTTACTTATGCAAGCTTTTAAATCACAAAGAGAGTGGTTGACCTGAAAGTTAGAAAAGGGAAAAGAAAAAGGAGTCCTGTGGTTTGATGAATTCAGCCTCTTATATTGAACAAAGTTTGTTTTAATGTATTAAATCATCGGTATGCCTCATATAATGAAAGACGATGAATTCACATCTTAGAAATCAAATGCACTGCTGTGATTTTATACTATATTAAAAAAAACAAAAAACAAAGATGTGCAACACAATAGCAGAAGGAGGAAATAATCAAGGCTCATTAGAGCCTGCGATGTTTTAAGAGAGGAGGAAACTGAAGGCTTAAATCAAAAGATGAAATTAAAAACAGTGGGGCGTTCTGTTGACGGTGAACCTGCCCAATTGCTTGAGAAGTTTTGTGGCATGTACCCTGCAGGGCAGCGACATCTTGGCAACAAAAGTTTGATTTTAGAGGAGCACAGGTCTCGGTGAATCACCAGCCAGCAGACAAAGAAAGAAATCAGGAGCGCCATGTTGTCGTCTATTGTTCAAGTGACAACAGGAGCCCAGGCCAAAAGGAGACTGGCTATGCAGCGGGGTATCTTGACCGGTCTGACAGTATGAGCGTTATTCCTCTGCTATCTCTTAATGCCTTATTGAGAGAACCAGCAAGGTGTTTGCATGCATTTCATTTGTTGCGAGTCGCTTGAGAGTCTCCAGTCTGACCTGCGAGCAGGTTTCTCTGCAGCCAGCTTTGCGATGTTGTCGCCTGCCTGCGACAGTGCAGAGCCAAACGTTGGCCGTGTCACGCTCCGATAGCTCAATTTAAATGGAAATTGGATGAACTGCTTGGAAGTGATCCAGCCATCCAGAACAATTAACCCATATTACCGGCAGGCCTTGAAGGAGTAATTTGACTTTGAATGAGAATGGTGAGGATGGCCTGTGGTTTTTAACACAACTGCAAACAAAATAGCCCACAGAAAAGATGACGTTGTCAGATTTTGGTGACGCCGCAATACATTGTTCAAGCTTCATTTTCACTCCTCACTCCTGAGAGTTCACATCCTTAGCTGCTGAAGCCACTAAGACTGTGTTGTATTAAAGCTGCAATTAAATATTATTCAGCACTAGAAGCTCACCAGCTAACAGAGCTCTCAATGACTAGAATAGAATAGAATAGAATAGAATAGAATAGAATAGAATAGAATAGAGTCAAATGGTGGACACCAGAGGTGAAGGGAGCCACCAGGCTGAAGAAGGAGTCCTATCGGGCTTGGTTAGCCTGTGGGACTCCGGAGGCAGCCGACAGGTATCGACAGGCCAAGCGGAATGCGGCTCGGGCAGTGGCTGAAGCAAAAACTCGGGTGTGGGAGGAGTTCGGAGAGGCCATGGAAAAAGACTTTCGGACTGTCTCGAAGAGATTCTGGCAAACCGTCAGACGTCTCAGGAGGGGAAAGCGGTGCTCTACCTGCACTGTGTATAGTGCTGGCGGAGCGCTGCTGACGTCGACTGAGAAAATTGTCAGGCGGTGGAAGGAATACTTCGAGGACCTCCTTAATCCCACTGACACGTCTTCCGAGGAGGAAGCAGAGTCTGGGGATGAGGGGAATGGCCCGCCAATTTCCGGGGGCGAGGTCACTGAGGCAGTTAAACAACTCCTTGGTGGCAGAGCCCCTGGTGTTGATGAGGTCCGCCCCGAGTTCCTGAAGGCTCTGGACGTTGTAGGGCTGTCCTGGTTGACACGCCTCTGCAATGTTGCGTGGAGATCAGGGGCAGTACCTGTGGACTGGCAGACCGGGGTGGTGGTCCCCATCTTTAAGAAAGGGGACCGGAGGGTGTGTTCCAACTACAGGGGGATCACACTCCTCAGCCTCCCTGGGAAAGTCTATGCCAGGGTGCTGGAAAGGAGAGTTCGTCCGTTAGTCGAACCTCGGATACAGGAGGAACAATGCGGTTTTCGTCCTGGTCGCGGAACACTGGACCAGCTCTTTATCCTCTCCAGGATACTTGAGGGTGCATGGGAGTTTGCCCAACCAGTCTACATGTGTTTTGTGGACTTGGAGAAGGCATTCGACCGTGTCCCTCGGGGTGTCCTGTGGGAGGTGTTGCGGGAATATGGGGTGTCTGGCCCATTGCTACGGGCCATTCGATCCCTATACAACCGTTGCAAGAGCTTGGTTCGCATTGCCGGCAATAAGTCAGACTCGTTCCTGGTGGGTGATGGGCTCCGCCAGGGCTGCCCTTTGTCTCCGGTTCTGTTCATAATTTTTATGGACAGGATTTCTAGGCGCAGCCAAGTGGCGGAGGGCTTTCGCTTTGGTGGCCTCAGAATCTCATCTCTGATTTTTGCGGATGATGTGGTTCTGTTGGCTTCATCGGGTGAGGGCCTCCAGCTCGCACTGGAACGGTTCGCAGCCGAGTGTGAAGCAGCGGGAATGAGGATCAGCACCTCCAAATCTGAGGCCATGGTTCTCAGCCGGAAAAGGGTGGAGTGCCCACTCCGGGTCGGGGATGAGTTCCTGCCCCAAGTGGAGGAGTTCAAGTATCTCGGGGTCTTGTTCGCGAGTGATGGGAGAAGGGAGCCGGAGATTGACAGACGGATTGGGGCTGCAGCTGCAGTAATGCGGACGCTGCACCGGTCCGTCGTGGTGAAGAGGGAGCTGAGTGTAAAAGCGAAGCTCTCAATTTACCGGTCGATCTACGTCCCTACCCTCACCTATGGCCACGAGCTGTGGGTAGTGACCGAAAGAACGAGATCGCGGATACAAGCGGCAGAAATGAGCTTCCTCCGAAGGGTGGCTGGCCTCTCCCTTAGAGATAGGGTGAGAAGTTCGGCCATCCGGGAGGGGCTCAGAGTAGAGCAGCTGCTGCTCCACATCGAAAGGAGCCAGCTGAGGTGGTTCGGGCATCTGACAAGGATGCCCCCTGGGCGCCTCCTGGGTGAGGTGTTCCAGGCATGTCCCACCGGGAGGAGGCCCCGGGGCAGACCCAGGACACGCTGGAGAGATTATATCTCTCGGCTGGCCTGGGAACGCCTTGGTATTCCCCCGGATAAGCTGGAGGAGGTGGCTGGGGAGAGGGAGGTCTGGGCCTCTTTGCTTAGGCTGCTGCCCCCGCGACCCGGCCCCGGACAAAGCGGATGAAGATGGATAGATAGAATAGAATAGAATAGAATAGAATAGAATTCAACTTTATTGCCATTGCACATACACAGGTACAGGGCAACGAAATCCAGTTTGCATCTATCCAGAAGTGCTTTAGTGATATAGATATATTACAATATATATTAACAATAATATAGATATGTAAGTATATTACAGAAATGGGTCTATTATGGTATGTTATAATGTACACGGTATGAAGTATGTTGTGAATATTCTATAACTATAAGTATGTACAGGCTGTAGTGAGTACAGACCTTCTCTATACTAGATGTATTAGTTGATCTCCTCTATATACTAAAAAATGTAAGTAGCTGGACACTATAGCCTTTAGAAAAAGATGGATGCTTTTAATTGAGAGTATTTTGTTCTATGATGAAATAAAAATTGAGTGTTATTAAATTATTGTTGGCCCTTTCAAAGAATCAACTAAGATTTATATAGCTTGCTACAGTATGTGTAAGAATTACATGCGCATCTACCTTTAAAAAGTCAAGCAATCAGAAAATCAGTAAATATATTTAAAGAAGGAACATCCAATCAGTACTTTTAGATGCATAGATTAAGAGAGAAGGTTAATACATGGAGGCTAGAGACCGTAATACTACCTCGTCTAGGTGAGAGACTTTAGCAATTGCAGAAGTGTCACCCTTACTTTATTGGGGTGGCAACAGATAACTAAGAGGTTGCCATCTTACAACCCGGCCAAATAAAACTCAAACTGTCTGTGAGACGAGATACCACTAGGAGCGAGCAAGAAAAGATGATTTTTATGGTCTGAGTGGACCCGACCTTTCAACTCTACTAGGAGGAGAAAATAGAGTTGCTCTTAGAAGAAGAAAAAATCTTTCTGCACAAATAATGCTGTACATAAAAACTAAAGCACATCTCCTGCTTTATCCCTTTTATATCCTCATCTTGCCACACGTGGAAAGAAAACATTCATTTTCAATCTGCTAAATTTGGGCCTGCATGACCTTTTCCTTTTTCATTACATTGCATATTTATAAAGCGTGGTCAGGTTGCTTCCAGATTACAAAAAAAAACAAAACAAAAAAAACATTGAAATGTGAGCACGACCATCTGCAGACTGGAAACTAATGTAACATTAGCAACATGTCATTTGTGTAGTCTGACTTTCAGACCATTTGGCATTGAATGGATAATAGCTGTCACGCTAACGCTGTAATTAAAACCAGTGTGGTGAAATTCTCTGATTTAAGAGTAAACGCACAGCCACAGTAAACAGAAGACTTGGCTGGGGGAATAATTATCACACAAAGCACATCTCTGTTTTATAGACAAGTATTTAAAAGTAGAGAGTTACTATGCCCCCCAGTGGTGCTCACTAAAAGAAGTTGGGGCGGGAAGCAAAGGGAGGAGAAAGAATGGTTAAAGCAGCTGAAATCATGGTACTTTGTATGCAGGGGACTGAAGCGTGCTGGACTTTTGAGTCAGTCAGGTAATGGGTGAAATTGTGTCTGCTGCACAGCTTATAAATCGCAGTGCTGGCAGTATTTATCTATGTCTCAGACAATCCTGCTGGGAGATGGGAACGGTGAAATGAGAATCAACAGCCTACTTCTCCTCCCCTCAGCTCCCATCAGGTCATTTCACCCCCACAACCCTCTTCTTGAAAGCAACGTGTGAAGAGAAACTGATAAATATAAAGCAAGCTGGGAGCCGCCTGCATCTGCCCTCTGCCTTTTCGCCACAATTCTTCAGGTCATTTTAATGTATTTTGTCCACTTCTGCAGGGAACCTGACAAAACCGCCTCGCTTACCTAAAATTCCTTGTAAAGTATTAGCTATGATGAAGTATTTATCCCTGTCTACCACTGCCATCATGTCTGGCCTAATGTTGCATTTTCCCTCAAACTTTGCATATTTCATCTCCCAAATCAGAGGGTTTTGCACTTAGACGATACCCACTCTGCTTTGTAATAAAACACGCATCTGGGCTATTTCTAGCTTCCCATCCAAAACAATTGCCCTTTGGCTTTGTCTCTAATAGTCACACACAGTTAGAGAAAGATGCAATGAAAGGGACAGACGTGGGCATGAGAAAAAGGGTGGAGGCAGAGGAGAGGACAGGAACACGGGGAGGCAACAATAACACGCAATTTCAGGCCTTGTTGTAATTCCTCTCTCATCTCGGTCCCAAGTGACGAGCAGTGAAGCCGCCCAGGATTCCAATCATTCCTGTTGTCAGATTGGTACCCCAAGTGAGACTGAGTTGATTGCTTGAACAAATTTGCAAACTAACAATGCAATTTGATGTCTTTGGAGGGTTTTAGGCATCAGATTTGTGGCATCAGTGGAGAGAGTCGCGGGAGACCAGGCTGGAAAGTTGTTGCCTTCTCAGAGAAAATTGTCGGCAACTAAATTTATCTCACTGTTCATGATTACACCCATAAGGCACCGAGCTGTTTGATATCTGTGTTTGTGTGGTCTGTGTGGGTTTTTCTGGTGCTAAAGGAAGTTTTTTGAGAAATATCCACGTTTGCTTTATTAAGACAGGAAGACCGGATGAATACGATGCTTTAACTCTCTTCTTTTGTACAGTGAACACAAAGCTGAGCGGAGTCAGCAGCAGCAGCAGCAAGCTTGGCTGTATCAAAGGGGAGCAAAACTCACCTGCCTGCACCTTTAATGTTTCATTTATACTTGTGTGTTAAAACTTGACTGTGGCAGTTATGTGTTCAGCTTCTGTGCACCTCCTCACAAATGTAATACTTGTGTGAAGGCTGAAAAATGTTTCTTATCTTCTCTTTAATACAAAACTTGAAAATCCATTTGCACTGCAAACTTTCTGCAGAGTGCAACCCCTGCAGTGAATGGAAGAACGGAAATGTGCCAGCTGCAAGTTTTGTATTCGGTAAAGCGATAAGGGAGGCCATCCAATTGGATCTTTATAGTACGCATGAGATCGGTTCAAAAACTAAAGAGATGACATTTCAACATAATGTTTGCTTTTGTAATTTAGTGTTTTATGTATCAAAGCACGTATTATTTGGTGAGATTTATGGGGTGGAAGCTTTGGTTTGTGAGTCGTTTTGGCCTCTTTTAGCCCTCTCAGTTCTTGGAAACCAGATGTCAAGAGCAAAGGCTAGTATGTCATGCTTTATCATCTATTTAACTCTAAATGAAGCCATCATTTAGCAAATTAATATCATGCTGTTAACTAAGACTCGGGACTAGCTATTGAGACCACAAACACATAAGGAAATTAGTTATTGAGGGCATAAATCAAGTGAACAGCAGAGTAATTTTTTCATAGACATCTGGACTCTGGACCTCTTTTATTCCAGAGAAGTTGCCCCCTGCTGGTCAGTAGAGAAAATGCAGGTTTAACACACTTCCACAATGGCTGTGTGATCATAGGCATTTTTCAAAAATTAAAAAAAGGACCACACTAGTTCCTCCCGCTCATTTCGGGTCCTTATCCTAAGCTCAACCAATCAGCTTCTCACTGTAGCTTCAAACAGTATTTATGAGAAATCTGATATAAGATCAATATTGATTTTCTCATTTAATTCTTATTAAGGAAGCAAATAATCGGGAAATGAGGAAGCATTCAAACCATTGTGTTCTCTAACACATCAGGGATGTTTCATCCTTATGTATAATGAGACATGTCATTTTCCACTATCTTCGATCAATGGACGTCACAGCCTGAGGAACCCCAATCATAGACAATATGAATATGAATTGGTTGCTGTTACAGATCATTACAGATTCCACCGACATGTTAGTGCACCAAATATAAAGACCGTTCATTTCCAGTGTGACACTCACCATTCTTCATGGCAATTACTCTTTTATGAAGTTTGACATATTTTAATAGATATGACAGATCGGTGGACCAAGGTGTGCCAGAAAAGTATATTTGTCTTGGAATGAAATGATTTGTCAGTGAGATCTTGGTGAAAGATTTAAAGGCAATTTCATGTATGTAGTCCTATGCAAATGAAGAAACCGATGGAAAGATCAGCCAAATATTTGCTTATGAAAAATCGCATGACAGATATAAAACTAAATAAAGATCTGTATGTCAAAAAGAAATGGGGTTGCTAAACTATATAACTTCAACTGTTTAGATCTCAAGAGTGTAATAAACTCACATTCCAGTATTTCCAGCATCAAAAAGTTCATCTTAAGTCTAAAATCAAGAGTTACATTTCCCATTTAAAAATCACATTAATCTGATAGTCGGGGCTTTTACACAGACATGTTTCCTGCTGGGTTTTTAACTAGCAACCAGCATTACGTTAGATATTTTAGTGTCTGTGTACAATTTATAAACTGCAGCAGAATCTTACTGAAATATATAATGAAGTAATTTTTTTATTTAAATACCTAGTTGTCTGTTAAGTGACAACCACTTAACCAGACTCAGATTAATACATCAATATCAGTCATTTGTTAGCTCTCAGACTTTTTGTTTAGGATCGTCCATAATTTTGACCTTATTGCTTAAACTGTTTATTCTGACTCTGTCTCGTGTACAGGAGCAAAAACGTCTACTTTTACTCATGTAGGCTTTGATGGTGACATTTGTCAATCTCAGAAACTAGGTACATTTTGAGCCCTACTCGTTAGCTTAGTCCAGGTTAACATTGTCATGCAACATGTGCTGCACAGCCAGTAAAGGCAGTGGTTCCTGTTAGATTGCTGTGTAGTGAACTGTTACTGAGCGACCGCTGAGCTGCTGGAATCGCTGGAGGACCACTGGAAAAACGATTATCCAGACACCAATGGGCGCCTGGCTGCTCCCACTGGCAAAGCAATCACTGTGTTATTTGGTAGAGAATGAATTACTGAACATTTTGAGATTTGATGCTTAATCCCCAAATGAATGGCTCAGAGTATTAATGTGCTGCACTACTGTTTGTGTGTTGCACCTTTTTTGTCTGTCATTTATTCTCCCCAACCTCCCATTCTGTGTTTTTTTAATCTTATATTATATGGATTTTATAGGTACAAGCAGGAACTGTTTGTTATAACAGTCCCTACAGTGGTGGCATCAAAGGATTGTCGTCTCCTTGGCTTTGTTCTTTGTAGTTGATCCAACTCTATGCTTTTACTCATCTCCTGTGGCCATGTTTGATTTGCTGTAGCCTTGACCAAGGCTCTGTACTCAGCATTGTCACCCCAGATTACCAAGAAGCACAGATCTCTACAGAGCCCTGCAGAGGGCAAAAAAAAAAAAAAAAAAAAAGCATCAGAGATTGCAATGGGTAATCACGGTTTTTTTTTAAAAAAGGGCTGCAAAGGATATGAGAATCTTTGTACAAAGAGGTGTACTCTAGCAATATGAATGAGTTGGAAAGGCTGTGCCCTGCAGGGATTTCTATCATCTCTCTCAGAACTTGATACCAGGTTGAAGACGAAGCTTGCACCAGCTCCTTTTATCTAGCCTGAGATTGGTGATTAGATTGAGGAGCCCGGCAGAGGAGACGCAAGTCCTCTCCTCCACACCAAGAGGAAAAGCAATGTTCCACAAGACTACACATTCATTACTCAAAATAAATCTCCATTAAACAAATGCCACAAGCATAATTAGGCTATAGGAATAATTATAATTGTGATTAGTTTCTCCATGGGCCGACCTATGTAAATTGTGATTGACACTCTGCAAATAGGGAATGCATAAATCTGGCATTGGAGATACACAGACACATATGGCAGCAGAATACTGAGGAGACAAAGGGATTGAGGGCATGGGTGGCTGTAAACATGCCTCCGCTGCACATTCACAATCCAAGCTTTACAAGGCTACACAACCAGCATGTGTTTTGTATAAGAAATAAATCCTCAAAGAAAGGATTACATGCACTCGGCTGCAAAGGCATCGTACCACAGCAGTCCAGCAACAAATCCAGCCATTATGAGGGTGATAATCTTTACATTTTATTTAGCTGTAGGCCTCTATTGAAATAAACACTCCATTTGAAATGATACAAAACAACAGCACCACAATGTACAGTCCCATATAGCAGTGGCATAATATTCAGATTGTATGCCTGCGTGTGTGTGTGTGTGTCTGTATTTTTGTTTTTGTCCTTCTTTTTTTTTTTAGATAAAACAGGAAAAATTATTAGTTTAGTGCAAGTAAATTTGACATATGATGCCGAATAAGTTATTTTGGGTCTATTAGAAAAACAACGTAAGATTAAATTATGAGCTAATTATGGCATACAGTATGTAAGGCATAACCGTGTCCTGTCATTTAATAACAAAGGGACGACTTAATTAAAATGGCGAGATTCAAAACAGACTTGAACTGTGTCTCAGTTCCATAGTGAGACATCATAGGAAGGACTTTGTTTATAACACAAGAAATCAAAAAAATTAAAGGAGAAGTCTGTCACTAAAATAAAAGACATGGATTTGTTTGGGAACAGCACTATCTAGAGCTGGGCGATATAAGATTTTTTCATATCACGATATGTTTTTTTCATTTCAGGCGATAACGATATCTATCACGATATAAGCCAAATAACTATATTTGTAAGATTTAAATGTGCCGTTGCTCACAAGTAAAATGTGAAATAATCAGCAGCTTGTTTTTAAATATTTATTTCCCATAATAAGTTCAACAGGGTAGATGTACTTAAGGAACATGAGACCTTTTCAGATAAATAAAGGCAAATATTGCAAACTACACAAAAGGCAGCCGCTAAAGCGTTTAAGTTTCAAAATAGAACAAACAAAACAGACTAAATTGTCAATTCCACTTAGAAACAAAATATTAATTCTAAAAATAAATCTTAGTTTGTTTTACAGAAGAACAGACAAAACTGACTAACTTTTGTCAATATCAAATAAACTGAGAACTAAAAGGAAATTCTCAATCTCTCCTTGTTGTATAGCTGAGCTTTTCAAACAGTTTTAACAGTTACTTTAGTCTGACAAAAGCCGAATGACGAATTAGCGCTTCCAGTCAGAGACTGAGGCTACGTCCACACGTACACGGGTATTTTTGAAAACGGAGATTTTCTGTTTTCGTTTTAAAAATAATCCCGTCCACACATAAAGGCAGAAATGAAGGAAAACGCTGCTATGAACATGCCAAAGCAGCAGGTGGCGCTAGATTCCTAACCGTGCAGAAATGTTGGCCAATCAGAAGTCTAGAAGCCTCGGTGGGAAAAAGTAAACAAAGCTGGGGCATAGAAGCAGAACCGAGTCGTATGTGTGGAGGGACAGTAACTGTGTGTATATGTAAGCATTTAAACACTGCAGAGAGTAGAATTAACAGTATTGTAGAAATTCATTTCACCGAAACAATAACGTGGTGCACAGTGTGACGCATGCACCAGTTTATTGTATTTCCAGACTTGCTTTCGGCACAATTTACAGTGCACGCTACTCTGTTTTTTGTCAGACTTGAAATAGCCGAAATACCTTCACACTACGGAACTTCTTTGGCTCTTCCGTTCGACAATCTCTCCGGCGTTGGAACCATCATCTGTTTTCTCTTCGGTCACGCTCGGTTGATTTTTCTAGTCGGCACACTCATTTCCTCCATTACCCGCTGGCTGCTTCCCAAACAAACACACGTGCGGCTTGGCACTTGTGCTGTACGTAACAAGTCACGCGACGTGACGCTGCGGCTGTGATTGGTTCGGCTCTGCGCTACTTAATTTGGATTGGCTGACCTTTTTTTTTTTTTGAGGACAAGAGCGGCGAGGTCTATCGCGATAGCTTAATTTCTCTATCGAGTAAAAGTTATATCGCGATACATATCGTTATCGTTCTATCGCCCAGCTCTAGCACTATCCTATGGCAGTAGTCTCTCCCAGCAGGACAAGATGCCCCAAAAAATGCTCAGAAACTCAAAGTATGAACCCCAAAGTCTGGCCTTCAAGTTTACCAAACCCAGTCAGATCCAGTGTCCACCGAGGGTGACCACGTCGCAAGAAACTAAATGAGAGGCTAAGAGTAAGTTTGTCAACTAGTAAACTCAGTGCATTTTACAAAAAAAATAATAATAATAATACACATATGCAAAACTACACTGTTCAAAGATTTAGCATTGATCACACAAAGAACCTTAATTGACTAATTAAACTTAACTAATTCAATTAAATACATTACTTGAGCACCATTTCCTGACCAGCTTAAACAGAAGCTTAAATTTATTTATTTTTTATGGTCTGAAGCAAAAGTCTATGTAGACTTGAGTATTTCTATTTCTAGCACAATGTAATATAAACTGTAATTCCACTGCTGCTGTCTGGTAACTGTCTTTGTTTCCCCCCTTGGGATGCGACCATACATTTGCACATTTTGTTTCAAGTTGACCTTTGTAAACTGGAGCCGATCAAAATTTAAGACTTCATCAAAACCCAAACCAAAAGATCTGTTACCAACATTCTGGTGCTAGACAACATTACCCCCAGAGGTCGCACCATTACAAAGTGTTCCCAAGCACTAGGCAGATGGTTCTACTGTCCAGGCTACCTGTGGTTAAATTTTATTTAACAAATTCAGTATAAAACTATTACCTTTATAAAGCCAGACGAGTTTAGAAAGATGGTTCTAGTCCGCATGCACACTGACCATAAAAGCAGCCATCGTTTGTGTTTTTACAGACACGTTTAACACCTGATGCAATAGGACAGAGGATGCCTGTAAACTTTGATATGCTTAATCTCCACAAACAGCAGTCAATCAGTCACATAGCACAGAGTCCCCGTCTAGCTCTTCAAAAGGAAATGATTACAGCCTGGGCTTTGATCCGTCCAAACTGCTGCAGGATCCCGCTGGCGGAGCAGTCCAGATATTTGTGTGGAGATAGCAGAGCCTATTATTACCAGGCTGCGGTTGCTGCTGAGGTTCCACTTTATGCGCACCTTTGATCTCCAAAGATATCTTTTAGAGAAACAATACCCAGCCCAACCCATCCTTTTGAACTCACCAGGTGGGGGCAGCAGTGCTGATATCAACTGAACAGGTGACTGGTGGAGGGAGGTGGTGTCTAGTGTTTTGTATCTTATCTGCTAATACACTGTGTGACTGCTTTGTCAATACATATGGTAACACTAGTGTCAGCAGCTTTGCAATATATTCAAAAAAGGGCCACCCAGCTTGCACTTGGTTCTTTCCATTTTAATGGACCAGCTAACAATAGCAGATAAAGGCATTGATAGAGAAAGAAAACCATCCAACGCTTCTACAACCACAAGGAGACATTTTCAGGCTATAGGATCTAATCCTGCCCTTTGGAAACCAATTTCCCCAGAGACACTTGGATTCACACAACCAGAAAAATGACATTAAAAGACCACAAGATAATCAGTTATGATATGTTCACATTTATTGTGCAGTGACTTTTATATACATACATTTTATACACCTAATTTACATGAACAGAAATAAATTAATCTGCTAATGTTCTTTAACTCATCTGGCTTTAGTGTTGCCATTGACTGGACACAGCAATCGTTGAAGGAGAAAAAGCACAATAATTCCAAGTGACACATGAGTGACAAGGCAGTAATATGAGTCAATGTAGTCTAAGTTTCAGTAGTGTTATATTTTTTACGCACATAAAAGAAGCAGTTGGTAAGAGTTTTAGTGTTGTGAGTTTGAACGAATGGAGAGGCCAGCGTGGAGCTTTGCTTCCACAACTGGATGGAGACAAATGAACAGATGTTAAAAAACTTGTTTAAAACGACACTGTCACACTTGTCTGAAGCACCAACATTTGGTTTTATCTTTTAAATATAGATTAAACACTTTCCATAGTGCTGGTCCTCTGATTTTAGCTTTTAACTATATCAAAGTGTTATTTAAGAGACTAAGTCAGAAAACTAATAACGTCAGTCGTTAGCTTAAATCATTTTTTAAAAATGGCTTTATCTTAGAGAAAAGATGTGCATTATTTTGCACCAATGCATTTAAGGGGGTTTAATGTTCCATAAAATATATTTATCTTTTATATATTAATGAATTAAAGATGTTTCAGACACAATTTTAACTCTGGATTCCTTTTACATTATTATGTGTTGTCATTTACTTGTGGCGATGCATTTGATGTGAAACTATTTTTTATACAACATGGTCAAACAGACGCCCCCTAGTGTCCAAAACATCTCACAAACTGCATCTTTAACATTAGATGACTTACTATTGTGCTACATACAGTATTGTTCACTGACAGACACAAAGATAAAATACAACTCGGCTTAGTAGTGTGTTCTTTATAAAAACTAAATCTAAACGAGCTAATGTGAAAATCGTCTTAAATGTGTACACTGTAGTGTGTGAAAACGATAAAAAAATACATTAACTGGAGCGGCCAGGTACCCACACACATTAAAGTCTGGCATAGGAAAAGAATAAAAATGTAAACCACTTAGAGATCATCTCTAGGTTTCCCTGTGACAAACTAAATACAGACATCAATTTGCTCTCAACTTTTCAGTGTTGAAGAACCTGACAGGAAGTCTAACTTTCTACTGCTAGCTTATGATAAACACTGACACTACCTAGAGTGACATGCCTATGTAACACGAAACAACACATCAGCTCCAGCCTCCTCTTTTACCATACAGAAACACAGAAAGAATTTACAGGATACACTGATGGCTCTTAAGCACTACAATGCTGCAAGCAGCAAAAACTCTAAGCTATCAAAACATGCAGCCTGTGGTGAGTTTCTACAGTACTATTCAGAAGTTGTTGGTGGTAAATGTCTTTGAGAAAACCCAGAGTTTGTAGATTGTTTTTATTACTATTATATCTATCATAATATAATGATTTTAAACATGGCTCTGTTGTTCCATTAGCCTCACTCAAAATCTTTTCAGACTCTCTCAAATAAAGTGAACAAATAATCGCATGGCAACCGCACTGGAACATCTGATTATTGCACACTAGCACTGAACTTGCAAATGTTCATGCAGAATGAATGAGAAACACACTCCACTCAAATCAGTGTTTGCTCACTATGTGACAGATGACCGTAGAGTTCTTTGGAAGACTGAAAATACATTGTTTGAGTCGGGGAGCGGGGTACATGACTACGTGGCACATCACCGAGACATCTAAAACTCTTTTGTTACAACCTAAGGTGAGAGAGAGAGAGAGATGCTGTGATGTTTTAGAAAATCAGTTTGGGGATCTGACACCAACCGACCACAAGTGGTTTACAGTACGGTCTTTAAAACAGTAGAAAAGGAGGCGTGCCGGAGATGATAATTGCACTGAGGGGTACGAGGGGACGAGAGCATATGTGTGAGGGAATTTATCAACCTCTTTTTCAAGCAAAATCTAGCATTGCATTTAAAATATAATACATCCATATTCAACATTCATGGCATTGTTTCTGTTAAAACACAAAAATATTAAAGACTCACAGGAGGAGTCCCGGCAAAGACAACATTTGATGCCAGGGGCTCATCTGTTTGGAGATGAGAGTTTAAAATTCTTGTATAAAGTAAAAGCCGAAAAAAATATATAAATAAATGCAATCTTTTCAGACACACATTTTCCCCACAAACTACTCTGCACACTGTAGACTAAGTGACGAGACAAGTCGTAAGGCAGAAGGATGAAGAGAAGGACAAGTGAGAGTGAAACGGGGGCTGTTGTGATGGGTCCTGTGTTTAAAGGACAGTGTATCATCTGCACTCGAGCTCACGGGGACTGAGATCCTGACCTGTAGCTCTTGAAGCTGCCGAGCAGACTCTGCATGCCTTTCTTGACGCGGCGAGCCACAGAGTCGGCGGGAGGCGTGGGCAGGCAGGAGGCGAGGCTGGGCGGACGTGCATCCAAACATTTCTGGTAGCGAAGCTTGAAAGAGAACAAAACCACAAACATGGATGTCTAAGGTGACAAAGACAAGACTCAACACTGGATTCCACAACTGTGGCAAATTATCTTCCCACTTAAGGACAAACAGGAACTCTTATTTAGTTTAGTCTCATGCTGACTCATGGTGAGTGTTTCATGTGACTCACCATGCAGGCAGCCTGCACGGCCTCACTCAGACTGGCCGCATTGGGTTCACACCAAAACATGTGACAGGTGAAATCGTGGGGACCTTCCGCCATGATGAACGCAAAGGTGTGGACGTCCTTCCCCACACCCATGAAAGACAGGAAACGCACCCTGCACTCTGACAGCACCTCCTCATCCTAGAGTTTTAAAAAAATAAAAAATACAAAGGTTGTCCAGTCAAAAAAATTTGTTAAAATGTGGAAATCTTCTGGAGTCCACCCTAACCCTCAGACACAACTCTAGATCATCACACGAGGAAAACCAAGTACCTTATAAGTTCTTTTCAACTACCAGCAATATACAAGATGAGTTCAGGAAAACAAATAGGTCAGAAAACAAAGTACCACTTGGTAACACTTGGTATGTGGCTTTGCTTCATCTGTTCAGTTTCTCCTTACAATCTAAATATTTCATGGTAATTTTAGAGTAAATCGCAAAATCCTAGTCATAGAAAAATCATTTGATTTTCAAAGCAATTCCAAAAGAAAAACATTTAAGTTTATCCTCTAGGATGGTTACTGCAAGTGATAAATATCAGAGTCCAGACTATGAGAATCACTGCTATTTCTCACAAAACTTTAAAAAGAAAAAAAGAAAAGAAAAGCGGACAAAAGCAAAAAGGACTGTTCTTACAAATGTCTCTTGTGTGTGTAGCTTAATGCCCCCAAATTAATTAAATTACTTTTAATTAAAGTAAAACGTAAATAAAATGACTTATTCCCACAGAATAGAGTTAGGTTTAGGGTTATCACTGATGATGACTTCATCGCACATTTTAAACATACTGATGACAACTCAGAAAAGGACCAGTGAAGATGACAATCAGTCACTGACTTTAATTCCCCATACTGTTCTGTCATGTTCAGACTGTTTTCCAATACCTGTCGTGAAAGTATTGTGAGGGTGGCTGGTGCAACATTCACAAAGACAGGAGTCCAGTCATTTTTATCTCTGCCATTCATTGCTGTCTCTAGTGTTTCATTGACTATGTCCATACCTGAAAAGAACACACACAGAATATATGATCAGCACATCACAAACACGGTCAGCATGACAAAGTACAATAGAAGTATTTAGCACAGCAGTTACACACTTTAAGGCGTTTTCTTACCAACGGGTTTAGCCACAGGCTGATTGCCCAGGTAATAAACACGGAAGCGCTGGAAGAGTTCATTTTTTGGAGCTGGAAACTCTGTTAAGAAGTGAGGAAACATTATGCAACTTGTTCCTATGCTTTCAGAAATTAGGACATTCAAAGTGTCTAACTTTGCTTTACCTTCAACAGGGATGACCACAGGTTTGCCTGGGTCAGAGTTGAGCCTGCTCACCCCTGGCTTGGAGGCCTTTCTCTCCATCATTATCTGAAGTTAAATAAGGGAAAAACTGTGAATTTTAATTAAATTTTAAAAAAAAAAAAAAAAAAAAAAAAAAACACCTCAAAATCAGCGGAGACTCTTTGAATTCATAATGACAAATCTAATAAGGGCTAACCTTTGAACACATCTCATGTAAGCTGGTGGCAATGTTCTTGGCGGGCGAGTCGCAGCGGAAAACGTGACACTTCAGAACTTGGGTCAGGTTGTCTCGTGCGACATAAGCAAAATCCCTGCAGGAGAAAGATTATATACACATACAGAGTGGCTTATTAAATCTGCAGTTTTTAAAAATACGGTTTTAAAAATACAAGCTTACGAGAACATAAAACACAGACAGACATAGGGCTGGGCCATATCATGCCGGCCACGGTAATACCGGTATAATGTTGGGCAAGGATAAGAAAATGAAATATCGTGATAGAATATGGGTAAAACGTGCATGCGCAGTGCCTTTGTTTTCATACACACATGGCAGAAAAAGCATGCCGGCGGCAGAGAATGAATGAAACAGATAAACCAGAATTGGTTTGTAAAGCACAAAGCACTATTTTTGGTAGAGCATGCTACCGTGTTTTTTGGAAAATACGGCACACTTAAAATCAATCCTTTGATTTTTCTGAAAATCTACAGTGCCCCTTATAATCCCGTGTGCCTTATGTATGAATTCTGGTTGTGTTTACTGAGCTCGAAACGATTTTATGCGGCACACGGCGCAAATCTGTCAAATGTTTTAGTACGACTTTGCTAAGCTATGAACCCGCACCGCTTGATGGATTGTCAAAGCATTACGGCTATTGTAGGTAGGAGCCTCACGGAGTGATACGTACTGTGCTTCAACATAATATTACCGTATTGTGTGTTTATAACCTCTTTTTAGGTTTTGTGGATATTATACATGGTTATGCTGAGGATATTTCAGCCAAATGCAAATTCCTTGCTGGAAGGAATTTGCATTAGCACTGTTACATTTTTATATAACTTTAATGCACATAAAAAACAGCTGCTGTTTAAGTGAAAATACATTGATTGTATTTTGTCTAGTGTCAATTATATCACCAGTTATATGGTAAATGGCCTGTATTTGTATAGTGTTTTACTAGTCCCTAAGGACCCCAAAGCGCTTTACACATCCAGTCATCCACCCATTCACACACTGGTGATGGCAGCTACATTGTAGCCACAGCCGCCCTGGGGCGCACTGACAGAGGCGAGGCTGCCGGACACTGGCGCCACCGGGCCCTCTGACCACCACCAGTAGGCAACGGGTGAAGTGTCTTGCCCAAGGACACAACGACCGAGACTGTCCAAGCCGGGGCTCGAACGGGCAACCTTCCGATTACAAGGTGAACTCCCAACTCTTGAGCCACGATCGCCCCTATATCGTTATTGCAAATTTTCAAATGTATAGCGTGATAAATATTTTGGGTCACATCGCCCTGCTCTAGACAGACACACACGAAAATAACAACAAAATGGCACACAACAAGAATTATATAAAGTTTTTAGAATAGTAATCATTAATGGATACCTTTCCCTGCTCATGATTGAAAATGCAGCATGAAAGAAAAGAAAGAAATACACAATTATTAAGAAATCAGCAACAGGAGGCAATGTTATTAAAAATCCAGCAGAGGGCAGCAGCATGCTGCAAAATAAAGACTAACACAGCCACCATGCCAGATCTCAGAACTGCAGCACATCATTTTAAGTCACTGAGTAAGGACCCAATACAAAAACAGCAAAAAAAAAACCCCATTCAAATATGGAAAATAAAGCAGCTTATTCAGTCAGAAGTTATGAAGAATATTCAGGAACTCAACTAAACTAAATTTCACTCAATGCAAAAATTCATCACAGCAAACTTCAGTTAACCTTAAACCGAGTAGGATTTCCGCTCCATTTAAACATTTTGGCATCCATCAGGATAGTTATCAAGATTGTGATATGCAAGATATGATCTGCCCCCCTCCATTTATAAAGTGGAGTTAAATTTACTTAAGCTTAAAATACATTGTGCTTGTCACTATTCAAAGTAACTCAAAAATTGGGAAATGCAAAAAAATTTTTAAAAAAAATATTTAAAAAAAAATCCAATCAGGTTTACATGCCCTCCAAAGGTAGATTTTAACCTAGGAAAAAGCCTGGAGATATATTTAATTTGAGATTTAAATAGCCTCATTAGAAACATGCTGTCACTGAGCACCTCAAACAAATTACAAATGCGAGCTACATTTTAATAGAAAGAAGAAAAAAATGCATGTCCAATTAAAAAAAAAAAAAATTATTATATGAGCTTAAAGTTAAAAATTATATTTTTTAAGTATCATAAAAAACAGCAGAGCCAATGACATTACATTTGTTTTCAAAACTGACTGAAGAAGGCAGTTAAATACATTTTATAGTTCTGCCATTTTCAATTTGCCCTTGTGCTGTGGATACTGACCTGCCGTTGTCTCTGCCGACACCCCAGACCCGGATGCTGCCAATCGGCTGAGCATGAAGCAAAGTCTGGCCCAGCGGGTCGATCAACTTCATGGTGTCATTCTCCAGGACCATTAGCATGTCTTTACCCTGTCACAACACACGTTTCAGTTTGAGAAGTCAGACTAAGCACACATTTCTACAAAATGTTGTTACCCACGGTACTTTAAGTATTTCTCTTGAATTCAAAACACTATTTTAGAAATGGAAATGGAGCATTATCAATCATTTTCAATCAAATCATCAAAGACGAATTGTGGTTGGAACCAACCACTAAATGAAACATGTTTCTGCCCTGCACATTCAAAGAAATTCTTATTAAAAAGAACATTACATAAAATGTCATGAACATATCTGTGTGCGTGTGTCATTACAATCATCTTACCTCTCCCCAGATCCCAGCGGTGTCATGAAGGTTGTGTTTGTGATAAGAGAGCTGCCTGATGCAGTTGTTGACAGCGACACTACTCTTGCCAGGTGCCATGTCGTCCTCAGACATCTCAACCCAGCCCAGAGAGCGCACTGCGAAACACTGACAGTACAAAAGTGCTGCATATTAGTATAAACTAGGACACAAAAAACTCTTTCATGTGCAGAAAACTATTAATCTTTGGTAGGTAGGTAAATAAATAGATAAATAATCAACGCCCCTACACATTTCATATGTCCTACATCTCTGAGACCCATTCCAATGCCAGTTTTCTGTGACAGCATTTCTAAAATGAAAACTGAGACCCAACTACTCTGAACATATTGAAAAAATCTAAAATTAAGCAGATGATTTACCTTAGTTTCTAAGTCTGTGCAGAGTGGAGCAAGCTTCTCTTCATCCTCAGATTGGGAGCAATTATAACTACAATGACAGAAAATAAAGTTAAACATCTCCAAAATTAACACTGACTAATTAGAAAGTTTTAACACCACATACTTCAGGTTGATAGATGCATAGCGTAAAGTTGCTCCTTCAAACTCCTTCAGACTTTGATCAGATGCAACTTCTCCCTCCTCCTAAAGACAAACATTTATGTGCAGATGGAGCCATTTGATCACAGAGCACATATGCATGAAAGGTATGTAAATTCTGTCATATTGTCCAAAATACTATAAGGCTTAGGGTTGTTCCTGGTGACTAACTTACTAGTCTTAAATGGGAGAATGCAAAAACTTTAACTAGTGAGCTAGTCTTAAAGTTCAGGAAAAAAAATCAAGTTCTAATTCATTCTAATGAATTAGGGTAAATAGTCTCCATCAAAAAAAAAACTGTCTGTTTGTATTTAGGGTGTTTTTAATCCATGAATCATATTCTTTAATAGTCAGATCTTATTTTAAATGTCTGAAATGTGTGGCATAACACTGCACACCCTCTCTGTGAGAGGCCTGCTGCTACCTAATGTGATTGTTTACACCTGAGTTTACCAAGTGTCTTGGCAACCTGCTGCTTGGTTGTTAGATACTGTGTTGTTATTTTTTTTATTGATTATTGCACTGTAGAGGCTGGTGAGAAACAACATTTCAGCCTGTGTATTTCTGCAAATACCATCCAAAATTACAATAAACTATCTTGAATCTAGGAACTACCTAGGTTTGTTAGCAGATTCTGAATAACATTAAATGTGCTAACCAACAGCTTTCATTCTTCAGGGATGTAAGCATCCCACCTAGCGAATGCAGTTAAGCATTGATTTATTTGAGTATTACATACAACTATCCTTGTTCTAGATCAAAGTACTGTAGA
Organism: Copadichromis virginalis; assembly: GCF_057382275.1. NCBI lineage: Eukaryota > Metazoa > Chordata > Actinopteri > Cichliformes > Cichlidae > Copadichromis > Copadichromis virginalis. Next base: position 32,594,073 of record NC_140631.1, on the reverse strand, counting down.
ACATCTGTCTTACCTTCCACCTTATAGATTGATAAACTGAAAAATTTTTCTAACTAAGCAATGACAGCAACATTTAATCTTCTAGGACTCGTTACGCACAACCCTACTAAATATACTCAAAAGACATTTCAAAGAGGTGAGTTGAATAAAACTCTAGCCATGATTTACCTTCCACAGTTCCCCTTCACCAGCACCTTCATCAGTGCTGGACAGTTGGGCCCAAGATTCCTGGAAAAATGTGACAAGACTTACCGTTAACAACAGTTTTACTTGTCAGTGCCTCTGTCAAATTAGGATGCTGGTTAGACCTCACCTCAGGTTCCTCGCAGGGCGTAGTCTCCAGGGACATCGTGGAGGACATCATGGAGTCCCCAACTTTACCCAGGGGTGAAGGAGGCTCCCACTGAGTGGTGCCTGTGGGAATGTGCCAGTAGTACGTGCCCGATGTATCTCGCACCCTCATCCATCCCGAGGGCAGGTCTGTGTCCGTCTCAAAAGCGCTGGAATCCCAGAAAGACTCTGAAGGGCGGGAAGTAGGAGACCAAGGTTACTATAGGTAACTTCATCTCAACTAAATGCATGGAAATGCATATTAATTATCTAATTAACAAAGTAAAAAAACATTTTACTTTTTTTGATTTGGTCAACACAACCAGCCTTTGGAAGCGTTGGTGAAGATGTAATAGCTGTTCTGCTTTCTAAATTTTGCCCCTGAGAAAAAACACCCCCCTAATATTGCAGTATTTAAAAGGGGGGGAAAAAAGGAAAGGTTTAAACTAATAATAACTAAAAATAATGAGTTATTTAAGTAATAAAGTATAGCATCTGGCAATCAAACTGTAATTTAAATAAAGAGATGATAATTCATTATTTCCAGGAGTCTCTTTTTTACTGATATGTTTAGCAGCCAAATCATCCTGTGTTGCTTCTATTTTGACCGTTTTGGCTTTTCTTGTTAGCTGCAGTATGATGCTAATAAACAGAGTGTATTCTTCAGATTTTTTAATATCTGCACAAGCTACAACATAAAGTTGTCTAAACACCTTGTATGTTTTGTTTAGTTTTTACCTCTGTTGCCATTTGGAGAGCTGTCAGCTGTGTTGTCCTGAGACAGAGCAGGCCAGCTGGACTCTTCATCACTTGGTGTCCCGTTCATGTTGGAAAAAAGCAGGCAAGCGTTCCTCCCCACTCTCTGAGACTCCACATTACTCTCTTCTTCTGCCAGTTTCTCTCCTCTGGTGTCACCTGATGTTTCTTCATCGTCTTCCAATTTACTTTCCTTCTCTTTATCATCCTCTTCTCTCTCTTTATCTTTCTCTTCTGTGGATTCCAGGGTGTCAATGAGAAGCGGCTCATTAAGGATGTTCTTTGACTCCTCCTGACTGAGACCAGGGGTCATTGCGATTTTGGGAGACTTGGTCTGCTCCTCGTTACCCTGTTGATCTTCCTGAGTGGTGTTCTGGTGAGGGAAGTCTTCCCTGTTCCCATTCTGATTGATATTGCAGTTGTGGTCTTGGTCCTGCTGGTTCTCCGCTACTTTCCGCAGCTGGTTTTGGCCTTCCTTGACCCACTTGGCATTGTTGCCGGTGGACTCCTGGTCGCACCAGTGGCTGCCGTCATTCAGTTTGTTCTTTAGCTCTTCGTCTTGCTTCTGTTTATTCACAACATATGTCATATCTTCATCATCATGACCACCCATGGTAACTGTCCATGTAGCTGCTCTGACAGAGAGAGGAAAAAATACATTAGCATTGCCTTTAGCATACTAGTTAGCAGTGATTTTAGCAAAGATTCTCATCAAGGTTTCTCAAATATAGAACGACCACTTGATACAAATACATTCAAATATTTCACAGTGGCCGTTAAATGTTGAATCAGCGAAGTAATAATGTTTAAAAATATGAAGGATGAAGTCCGTTTCTTGTTCGTGTATTCCGGGTTGATCATTTTACTGGCAACTTTCACTGTTTGGTTTCAGGCGAATACAAAACGCACTTCAGCAGCTTCACCTTCCATTTGCCAACACGACCTTTTTCATTTTTAGATAAACGGGCGCTGTAAAGAGCCTGTATAAACCTGGGTCATTATTTAGGTTCACTCACATGATTGTTTAATAAAACCTAGGTAAATACCGTGGTTTTACTTGTTAGATAACATCGCCGCAGTTGGAAATAACGGGCACCGTCCGCCATCACCGACATCTTTGCTAGGCTAATGTTAGCTTCTCGGTTGGCTAGCTAACATTTCCAAACTGCAGAAGCAAAGTGACTGCAGCAGCACTGTTTTTATTAAAAATTTTGACTCACCAGCTCACCAAACTCCTTTGTCGTCGAAATGCGCTAAAATGTGTAGCGTAACTACATATTTCCAAAGATCGTGAGGGCTCTCGCTCGGTTTCTAGGTGGTGTTTTCTGTCTGTGGGCTCGGCTAGTGATGGAGGGCGAACCTGCGTCACGGATTAACGTCACGGCCAGAGCCCACTGCTGCCACTCAGGCACAGAGCAGGAGGCAGACCCAATGAAGGAAAACCGGTCCTTCACACTTCACACACAAATATTGATTAGACGCTGAGCGGGAGGGGGCATACAGGTCGCAGGGTAAGCAGCTCCCGGTCTAACCAAGAAAGAAACCATAACGAGTAAAATAACAAAAGAAGGCATGCAAAATAATCACAGGGAGATGAAGATGACATCAAAAAGAAGCAAAAGTTGGCCAAAAACAGGCTCAAATTGAATTTAACAACCACAGAGAGATGCAAAAGTGACCACAAAACACCTGAAATTAATAAAAATGACCAATGTTAGACGCAATAAAAGAATCAATAAAGAGCTGCAAAATCGCACCACAAGGAGACGGAAGGGTTCCAAAAAGGTGGAAAAATACAAAAAAAAGAAGAGGTTTTTTTTTGGGGGGGGGGGGGGGGGGGGGTTGCATCTGTGTGTGTTGATTCTTGGGGCCTTTTACATTTTTGTTGTCTCTGCATTATATGGGTTGATCCCAAATGCGTTAAATGTTCATATTCATATTAGCAGACCACTTTTTAATAAGCCCAGCTTTTATCTATACTAACGTCTTTGGCCAAAAAAGTGCTAATGCAACACTATAAAATACTTTGCTGAGTAGTAGCAGTAGTAAAAGCTTGAAACATATATTAAAAAAAAAAAAGTCAATTGTATTTCGGTGCCTCAACTCCACTTATATCATTGAAACTAATAATGTACTGCTACATGTTACTGGACACGTTTGGAAGAAAAACTGCCCTTAAATGAAGAAAGTACTGAAAACATTTCTCAGTGATTTTGGTCCATACTGACATCACACTGACATCACACACTTGTTGCAGGTTTGTCAGTTGCACATCCATGATGCAAATCTCCTTCCACCACATTCAAAAGGTGCTCTTTTCCACTGACATCTGGTGACTGTGGAGGACATTTTGAGAACTCATTGTTGCATTCAAGAAACCAGTTTGAGCGTTTGTGACATGACATTCTATCCTGCTAGATGCACTGCGATGATAAAGGGATGAACATGGTCAGTAACAAGACTCAGGCAGGTAGTAATTGGCTTGAATATTGCAACAGAAATCAAGACTCATCAGAACTGTTATTGTCTAATTTTGGTTAGCCCAAACCCCCCGTTGCTTGTTCTTAGCTGACAATAGTGGCACCAGATACGATCTTCTGCTGCTTTAGCCCATCTACTTCAAGGTTTGCTGTGCAATCACAAACCCTCTTCTGCACAATCACAAACCCTCTTCTGCACATCTTGCAGTGAATGGTTATTTCAGTTACTACTGCCTCCCTATCAGCTCCAAGCCATTGTCGTCTGACCTCATCAACAAGGCATTCTTGCCCAGAGAACTGCTGCTCTTTTTTTTCCAGACCATGCACAACTACACCAAATTCAAAGCAACTTAAATCATTTTTCTCCTGCATTCTGATGCTCAGGTTTATCTAAGCAACATGTTCATATGCCTAAATGCACTGGATGATAGCAGATATATGCATTAGCAAGCAGTTAACCTGGAGAGTATGTCCGATATTGGGAAAGTATGCTTTCTAAAATAGTGATAAACCCATAACTCTATTATTGTCTCATACTACTCAATCATGTTTTACATTTCTGATCAAATTTGTATGTCAACACTGACTGAGATAATGAGACTCAATACTACAGAAAGCTCAGAAAGCCCTGTTCCTCATAAGATAAATGTTACGTTTAAATGTCAATACAATGACACTTATGTCGCCTCTCTTGAAGAGATCTGCAATCTTTATGCATTTCCCACAACAATCCTGTCATGTCCAGTTCCCTCCAGAAAACGCACACATTCAAGTTGTCCATATGTTTTATTTTTTAATATACTCATATATAAATACATACATTTGCATATGTCATTCTTGATTTTGGCTTCAGCACAAACAAGCAAGCTGGTGGAGGCACAGAAAAGACAAAAAAACCTTGAGTGGGATATAAAGCAAGAAGTAATCCAGTGGATCAAATAATAAATGAGAGAACACAAACACATGTTAAGTCAAACCCTTGATGAAAACCAAAGAACTGGGTGAAGTGTCCCTGACAACACCTAATTTTGACTGCATCCATCTTATGCTTTAATAAATTACATAATAGGGTGCAGCTTTCATGTTGGTTCACAAAGAAATGATGCCAGCATTGAGCTGACATCATTTCTTTGTGAACATTTTTCATATTTCATCATTTCTTTCATACATGATGACACAGGCTGACTGACGTTTTTGTTCAACAGTAGAGCAAACAGGATTCAAATAATGTATCAGGGGGAAAAATAATTACTGAAAGATTAAGCAAATAAGTAATGCCGATTACATTAACACAATTACCAAAAATTCCATTCCATTCTGGGTGAATTTTTCCCAAAAACTCCAAGCTTTTATGGCCAGTTTTAAATCATTGTGAGGTTGCACAAGATATAGTCGGTCCACGAAAAGGCCAAGCTCATCATTACCACTATGCAGCCCAGCTAAAAGGCACAACGCTGCTTTTTGTACATGCGCTCAAGGGCACTGCTCATTCATATTGTTTTATTATCTAATACGTTTAAATGTTCAGCTTCAAACATTTGATGATATTAATACAACATATTCCCACAAGCTTTTGGTTAATATGTTATCCATTTGTTATGGACCATCATTGCAAAAGGAGCAGTCACCTTAGAGGGAGACTTTTTAATACAGCGAGGATCAGCATGGCAGGCCCACCACTGAAGGAATTCAACAGAATGTCATGCTGACCTCCACGGGTTATTTTGTCACTTTTTGTCACTTTACTCAGTTCAATATGATTGCAGTTTATACAGTGAACAGTAAATACTATGCTTCTGCAGACAGTGTCAGCAGATCAGTAACAAAACTTTGATATCACTTTAACAGAAGAGGAAAAAAAAACAGAATATAAAAAGGAGTGATTTCTGCTGAATTCATCTCACAAGCAGAAGGTACAGTGGTGTTGAAAACAGCGGTAGAGTGTGAGAATGAGACTTTAAGGCAATATTGGTAAGCACCACACCAACATCTCAGAGTCAAATCTGGGTTAAGATATCCTGTTGTTCATCAGTTAGGTAAAGAAGGTCAGAAGACGTTTTTCACTTGTCCTGCATTTTTTCCAGAATTGGCACAATCATGTCAAATTTAGGCCTCTTTGCTGGATCTTCGTTCATGCATATCTTCATGAGCTTGCAAATGTGGGGAGAGATGCCAGGGGGGATAGTGGGCCTCAACCCCTCCAAAGAAACCTATAAACCAGAACATACAGACACCTTAAATCCATTAAACTAACAGGTAATAACTGTGAGGTCTGTCTGCAAGCTGCTGATATCCATTTGTTAATCTAATAAGCAACAGTGCTGCTAACCTTCATGCCTATCTCCATGTTGGACAGGTCAGCAAATGGCACTTCCCTGGTTACCAACTCCCACAACAGGATAGCAAAGCTCCACATGTCTGCTGACCGGCGGTTGATCTCTTCTGGCTTCTTCTGAAGGGCTGAGCAATGCCAAGAAAAATAAAGAAGGTTATAGAGTAACGTAACGACATGCCACATCCTCAGACTACTGTGGAGAAATGAAAAGTTATTGCAACGAGTGAGGCTGTTCCTTCCTTAGGATGTGCCTAATTTGATAACATCATGAATAGCTGATCAAAATCACCACCTTGTGTCACTTGCGGTGTATTGTCAATGAGTCTGCAGAACTCAGGTACAAAATATAGTAGTCAATGGTCTACTAATCTGCAGCAAATAACATCCAAAAAAAACCCTGCATTATAAAACAAAATTGAGGCAATTTCTGTTTCCATTCTTGCAAACTAGTGTCTGCCTGCAAACAGCAGCAGACAAGCAGAAATATATACAGTATAAAGTGGGGAATCCCAAGGAATGCATTTTGCACGACAGTTCAGTATTTATCTTAAAAAAAAAAGCTTGAACAACATGGAGCTCTGTGGGCTTTTTGCCTGTGATCTAGCATCGTATAGTATATGTTGCTATGGAAACCAAATCTTGTAGATGAAGAGAAACTGAAGACATTTGAGCAGCCGATTTCACAAAGGAAGGTAGCAGGTTACAGATACAAAGCGCAGCACAAACCTAATGTCAGATTAAATACATTTACTTCAACAACAGTGTGTTGTGCCATCTGTTTAGTCTCACTGTAAGGTTAGTACATGTACATCAGCTTGGATTCCAGGCTAAAGTAAAATCTAACTAAACTAATGCCTCTGTAAGTGGCCATGTTTCTTTGAAGATTAAACAGCCTGTTTAAAACCAATTGCCAACCAGCCATTAAACCAAATTCCATAATCCTTTAGAAATTACTGAAATGTAAATATCATCATGTTGCAAAAGCAGTAGAAACATATTGTTGCAATTCTTCTACAAAATGATACAATAAGCAAACTTGCTAATATAAGGAAAATTCGAAGCAGTAGTGCATTTCTATTATTACATATTACAAACAATTCTTGAATATAAGGCATATTATTAAAATCTGTTACCATGCCAACTATGTGAATTTGTTTTAAACACAAGAAACACTCCCTTGCATATCACAGCATACATACATGTTGTTTCTATGTAACTGGTGGTGATAAATCCCCTTCATCCCATCCCCCACACGCTGTTTCTGTTTGCTTCTCTGTTGCAAATGTTCCCTGGTTATTTTCACATTTTGTAATCAGTTTACGTTTCGAGCTAACTTTGATTTCAATCTATCTCCTGGGGAAATCAGCTGCAAATTACATTTGGCTCAGAGACAGTCTAGAGTTTCCTGCATCCATCATTCAAGTGCAAGCTTGTGTGGCTTCAGCTGTCACTTTGGATCTGTGCTGTATGACTGATGCCTACCCTCAGGGGCTACCCATGCTGGCGAGTACATCCTGCCAGGACACTGGAAGGAAAACTTGACGTCTGCCATGCTGATCCTTGCCGTCATGTCCTCATCTATCTGTGAAAACGGAAAACAGAGTTGACTTAGACGCCTCAAAAAACTGTACCACACATCTCTTATTCATAGTTTTCTTCTTCTTACCATTACACTCTTGCTGTTGAGGTAATGGCGAGGGATCATGGGTTCAAGTGTGTGTAGGAACGCCATTCCATTAGCAATGTCAAGGGCAAACTTGACCGCCTGTGTCTGATCCACCACAAAATCTGACAGCATGATGAAGAACAAGTAATAACAGGTTTAAGCCATGTCTTTCACTACATTACTGGATGACAGTGAAATCACTACTGTAGAAAAAGTGATGACAACTTAATGACCAAAACAAATACTTAACTCCAATAAATCACAAATCCCTACAAATCACCCAAACTGGTCACAAGTATGGCCTGTGACCAGAGTAGAGGTACTCACTGGTGCCTTCATGCAGCACGTTGTAGAGGGAGCCATAAGGCATCCAGTGTGCGATGATGATGGGGTGAGGGGCGGGAGGAGACTGACATGCTCCCAACATGGGTAGGACATTCGGATGGGAAAATATCCTGGGATTCAGCCCAAGAGGGAAGGACAGGGGAGACAGACAGACAAAAACAGGCAAATCCACAAAGGATTTGACATAAAAAGTATGAGATGCACCTCCCCACGAAATAAAATTATACACAGAATTTGGCTCAAGACAGTGCAAACAGACAAATGAGTGACTGTGAAGGCAAAAAACAAAAAAGTCTGCAGAGAAAAGTCAGGATTATATAAGAACCTGAGTTTGGGATACTCCTCATTGAAGTCTCTGCCTTTCCTAGTGGTCCAGTCACGAACTTTTAGCAGTTTAATGGCAATTTCATTTCCCTGCCAGCGCCCTTGCCAGAGCTATAGAAGAGAAACAAAAAAAGTGAATCTTTAATTCATCATTAGCAGCTCTGCATTAACATTGAGCACAATGAAAAACAAGAAGAAATTACCTCTCCAGACTGGTTCTCGTTTACTTTATGGGCTAGAGAAAGCTGTCTGTAGTCAATGCCTGCCTGTTTATTCAATGTTCCATTGCCTAAAAACACAAGACAGAGACATAACTCAGGACGCGAGTTAAAGCTCAGACAAAAAGCTCATTATTTATATGAAATCTGAAAAATCTGTGGAAATTTCAAAAGCCACATTAAGATTAATCTGGAGACTAGCACAGAACATTTTTCCATTTCATGCAGCACTCTGTGCAAAACTGTGGGTGGAAAGTGGTCAGCTAATAAATTGGTTTTTGGGTTGCTGGGACTCACGGGGACGGGTTCTGGTGGTGCCTTTCCAGAAACTGTCCTTGAAGGGAATTTTAGTCAAGTTCTGTCCCATTTTCTCAGCCTTTTCTGTATTGATAGTAAAATGAGAAAGTCAGTACAGAGCAACAAATCTGAAAGATGTATGACTGACGCTGACATTTTTTTTTTTAAAAACCAAACAGTCAAACCACAGGCATACCTCTGAGGAGTTCACGGAGGTGAGGTTTCCCTTTGTCCAATGGAGTTTCCCCATACTTGTTACAGATGCTCACTAGAGCTCCATTAGTCACAAGGTCCTGAGAAAAAACAAACGTTATCAACACTTTAAAAATACTTTAAAACACACAGGTTTTTAGCTTCATCGCCACCAGGAGGCACACTAACCTCAGCTACTTGGTCTTGTCCCCAGAAGCAAGCATAATGCAGTGGTGTGTTCCCGTGTTCATTGACGGCATTGGTGTCTGCTTTGCACTGGATCAGCTAAAAGAAGGAAAAACAACGGATTACATGCAGAGAAAGGCTGGTCAGATCTTGTTTAGGCTGTACACAGAGATGATCCCAATGCTGCCAAGAAAAATCATGCACGGTTGTTTTGCCTGTAGACACATACCAGAGGTATTGAGACGTGTCTAATATTAAACTCAGTAGCTGCTTTACAGCCATTTTAAAATCGACATCGTGGAGCAGAAGCCCGCCATTATATCAACAGGACTGTGTACAGGATAATACAAAATACCTTTCTTTCTTTTATGGACAAACATCAACAACTTACAGCAAATACACTTACTGCCACAATGTGTTTGCTGCACTTTGAAAACCCAGCTGTGTTTCCTATAAAGAAAAACACTGCAGGTTTAATATGCTGCATTGAAGTCCCTGCCGTTTGCTTTGCAGCTCCAATTTTGTCTGTGCATTTATATGTAGCAGTAAGCACATTTTATATTCATGCTTCAGTTTTGTCTGTTACAAAAGGTGCAAGTACAAGAACAGACAAGACATGTTTCAGCTGTTCAGATGATATCATTTTAGCTTTCACAATATCCTGTGCTAATGAACCAAACTTGCAGGGAGAGCATCATTTTGAAACTTGTATATTAAGATCTTGCATTTGCTCGCTCTCACTGCTCCGTCTCCAACCGATAACACAACCAATTTGTATAGAAAACCATTTTGATCCCCACTGCTCATTTCAAACTAACAACTGCAGGGATGATATTTTTGTTTTGTTCTTTTATATATAATCAGCTCATATAGAGAATAAGGCTTAAAGTTAGGTGCGTGACTGCTTTGCTACACAGATGTGCAGACACAGACAACTGTATCCAGAAGTTATCTGCTAGGCTTCACTTCTGCAAACTCTAGTCTGGTCCTCTTGACCATGTTTGTATTGCTGATACATAATGAGCCTGAAGTTTATGCTGGCTACAGTTCTAGTATTTAATAATCTGTTAATTACCACTCTTAAACAGACCTATAGACAGTATTAAACACAGATATTGCTTTTGAGTCAGAAAAAGAAAGCCAATGCCTTAAACCTGTAATCTATGTGAAAGCTGCCAGATGGCTTATGATCCTATAGAAGTCTGTGGGAAAATGGCTTTCTGTCTTCACCTCTGCAAACATTTTCCTGCTAAGTTTATGGTCTCAGTCACTCAGTTTGGGCCATACTGAATTTTAAAAAAAAATGAGTCTAATTTGGAAATCTCAGTCATATTATGTTTCAACATAGAGGATTATCTGTGGTATAAAACTGCACGCTCAACGGCAAATGACTTGTCAATCATGATTCATTAACCAATTAGCATGTAGTTTCAGTAGAGTCAGGTCTGCCCAGCCTCTGGGGTTTTTTTGCAACCAAGACAGCAACAACAGAAACAGTCAGCTCATGGCTTCAAAACAGGAAGCCAGAAACCAGTGGGTGATGAGGGCACAACAGTTGCATCCATCTTTTATACCACCTATTGTTACATCCATTCAATCTATGAATGCAGCTTGCTCACCAAGCACTACTATCACTCCATACATAAAGAAAGCGGCAGTAGCCAGAAAGCCAAGGGTGAGTCCATAAACTAATGGGTGATGTCTGTCTTTTATACACAATCCATGACACGTTTATGATACATTTTATGTTATAGCCACAGTGGAATTCATCCAAGAGACTCTAGACAGAGTTACTGTGCTCCAGTGTTTACAAGAACTCTACCTTTCCCACAATGTCGCGATGTCCATGGCTGGCAGCCAGGTGCAGGGGTGTGTCGTCTCCCCGGTTCATGACATTAATGCGCGCTCCTCGCATGATGAGCATGTCCACCACATTGGAGCGACCCTCTCTGCAAGCCCAGTGGAGAGGGCTGAAGCCATGGTCATCTCTACAGGGGCAGAAGCAATACAAGCTGAGCATGTTTTTTTATACAAAAACCTGCTTAGCATAACCTGAGGGACAAAACATCAGCAATTTTCCACACAAACACCTCTGTGGTATAAATGGTAAAAACTACAGCTGTTTTGGGAAATGGGTTTTTGGTTTGACAAGAAAACTTCATAAAAAAAAGAAAAACCCAGATCCTCAATGTAAAGATATACATGTTAAGTGAGATTACCAGTGCCTCCGTTCATGCTTAATTACCAGTGCAATGAGAAAACTGAGCTAAAAAATCTAATAAAATACATTTACACAACTGTTGCTTTAATGTAGATAACACAGCTCCAAAGCAATGCTATGAGTGAGTTCTATGAAAAAAATTGAATGATTAATCCTTCACAAAGCCTGAATTTACTGCAAAAATACTTATTATATTTGTTCCCAATAATCTGTTATGCCAGTGATGTGAAGCTGAGTTAGGTATGCATGATAAGTTTATTCATTTTTACAGTCATTTTCTGCTTCTGTAAAAAAGGAAGCTCATGCGACTCAGTGACAAAAGCTAATAAGCCTCTGGCACTCATCATTCCTGTCTCGGTGACAGCAGCAATGCCACATGTCGCACAGTGGCCTCGATTATATGACAGACACACTGATGGAGTGTCTTCACTGTGAAACACAGTAACACAGAGATTAAAACACAGGAAGAGCGCAGTGACAGAGTCGATCACGAAAAAGACTGGACAAAAAAACAGCAGCGCTGAAGTCCTTAAAAGGCTCAGTGAGCCGCGAGTATGACTCTGTCTCATCACTCCACTCACTTCTACCAGATCATCTGGACTACTATGATGGATTTTACTTTCCATGAGCACAGTGCTCTTTTTAATATCTTTTTCACTTCTTCCAAAATTATAAGTAGACAGACAGCATAATAATAAGATCTGAGAACTGAGGGAGTATTATGATTCTGCAGGAATTTGAACCGTCTGCCCCAGCACTCAATGCACTGGCTTGTATTCACACAAAACAGCATCAAGAGTCCCACAGAGACCCTCAGTCCCACAACACACATCTAACTGTGTGACCTGCTGTGGATCAACTCAGAGAGCAATTTCCTCTCAGACCAAAAGGCCAAATCCTGAAAACTAATTAGCTTCAGTTTAGGAGAGGAAAACTACCCACACACTTTTCTAATCTGATTAGCTTTCAGTGCCAAGCAAGTCTGTTTGGGGGAGGAAGTGGAGCATCAAGGTTCATGTACATCTTCTGTAAAATCAAGAAATTACAAAATAAGCAAAATTGTGCTCTGTATGGGCTTAAATGTTCTGTTTAACAACAGCTGCCATGGATGGATTAGCTTTAAAACATATTACTCCTCATCTGTCCTGAGAGTTTTACATTTGAATTCTCTTACAAATCAAAAGCTTCTCCAATGATACAATGTGCTGCTTTTTTCAGTTTTATGTCACTGAACAACTTTGAGTTGTGGCTTTAAATAAGAAAAATAATAATAATTCCCTATAGCTTTTGACAGTGTGATTTTCTTTTAGAGTTTCCTGAGTTGATGCACAACTTGTTCAAATATGACTTGTGCAAAACATTTTAACAAAATAAAGATTTTAGATGAAGTTATTTCCCTTTATTTTTCAAGATATATCTTGAAAAATCTAAGTTCAGTTAACTCATTTTTATTCAAATATTTATATAAAGCAATTTTATTCTAAAAAAAAGTACACAATAATAGCTCAGGTCCACATATAAATGCTGAAAATGTACTGTGGTTACATCAAGTAAGCCTCAACACTGGTCTCTGTGTGTATTTTTGTTACAGGATGGATTTTCCCTTTAAGCTACCTTCATCCCACAAACCCATGAGGACTTGAGTGCCAGGGTTTCCTCTTGCTCACTCCCTCCTCACTGACTGCAGTAATTTATTTCAGGCACTTTCACCTGCCAGCAGAACTCATCCGGGCAGACTGAAGAGCCAGAGGAAGCGTCCCTGTCTGCACCTTGTATGTCTGCACTGACATCTCCACTGGCTCATATAACAAGCCTCGGCTAAAGAAAAACAAATCCACTGAAATATCTAAAAAGCAGCTACGGGAATAGTAAATTAGTGTTTTTACTCTTGAAAAACTCATTTTTCTAGTATTCATTTTATTCATTCAAATATCCAATGACAAGAAGGATCATTCTAAAATAAAAGGTACATAAACTACAGTAGAACTACCACAGCCAAATCACAGTGCATTTCTACCTAATACTTTATATTCTGATAGATGGGAAATTTTATCTCTTAGTGTTACAATTAACCTGATCATGTTAAATCCCTTTTGCAGTAGCTGCATACAAGAATAACAACCTGATACTAGCTACACTAAAAACAGCTAATCCGGGACTACAGCTACATATTTTTATTCAAATGTGCAGAGCATTTTCAAATTGATTGTTTAACATATCATACAATGTATTCTCTACCATTAAAAGTTAGAGAGGGGAATTTAAAAGAAAGTATAATTTATTGTTTCTTTACTCAATTAATTTGTGTTTGTTTTACTTCAGTTCAGACACATGGAGCAGAGCACAGGAGACACAGTGAAAGTAAAGATCACATTACTTGAGTTAAAGCTTCTCTTCACTGCAGAATTGATCTTTAAATCCTCCTTCTCGTCCACAGTCCTGAATAAGCAAGCTCCATCACATCTTAAAGACCTCAGTCTCACATTGACCCAACAGAGCACTTTGCTCTCAGACTGCAGGTTTTGAGCCTTCAGCTATGAGGCTGCTCTTCTGCAGAACCAGCCTCCAGTTTGGGTTCAGGAGCCAGACATCATCTCTACTTTTAAAATTAAACTAAAAAAAAATCTGTTTTGATGAAGCTTACAGTTAAGGCTAGATCAGGTGCCTCTGAACACTCCCTTAATTATACTGCTATATGCTTGGGCTGCTGGAGGACGTTCCATGATGCACAGAGCGTTTCTTCTCCACAATCCTATTTTCCCTCCTGTTGAACTGACATACAGCTGTTTACTGTCATTAACTTCTTTCCACTCACTCCCACAGTCTGTTTTGTTCTTGGATTTCTATGCTCCTTTTTTCTTTTCATCTTCCTGTTAACCTAACAACCAGTTGCAGCAGATGGCAGCCCCTCTTTTTTTAGATGGAAATAATAATAATAGTAATTATTATTATAATAATAACCCAATAACATAAGACCTGAATCAAACCTTATGATCTCTGTCAATGCTTAGCACTGCTTGTTCTGAATCCATTACTACCCATTTGAACAAGAATTTAGACCACTGTGTTTCCAATTACCCACCATCAATCAACCACAGCAGTCATACTGGTCAATGGAGCTCTATGTTAGAGGTAAAAAATGCTTGGACATGGTACAGATACCTTACTAGGAGTCAAACCAAAGAGCAAAACTAAATATTATTATAGTACTATCACTTAATCTGTCAACGGTCTGACTTCAAGCTTTCCCAGAAGTTGAAGACACTATGGATTTAGGGAGAATAGGGAATAGGGAGAAAACACACATGTGAAAAAGTCTTTGCCTCCTTCCTGTTTTCCTAGTGTTTTTCATATTTGTCACACTTACATGTTTCAGATTATCAAACAAATTTTAATATTAGACACAGATAACCCAATTAAATACAAAATGCAGTTTTCAAATGATGATTTCATTGATTTATTTAAACCTACCTGGTTCTGTGTGAAAAAGTAATTGCCCCTCTTGTTAAATCTTGAATTAGCTGTGATTAACCCCCTTTTTTTGGAGAGCTAAGCTTAAAAAAGGCGGTTCTGAAAAGACGAGGAGGTCAGATTTCCTCCACAGTACTGTGAAAGACTCATTACCAGTTATCGCAAAGTTATCGCAGTTGTTGATGCTCAGGCTGGCCCAACCAGTTATTAGGTTTACAGGGAATTTACTTTTTCACACAAGGCCATGTAGGTCTTTAATAATAAACACCTGCATTTTGTGTTAATAATAATGATCCACCAACCAGTAAAATGGTACTGTAAAAAATACTGAGAGACAACATCAGAACATAATGACCACATTACAAATATTTAGGAGAATATGTTTTAAACTTTGCAATTAGAGTCTTCTAAACTTGGCGGCAGCAGTAAGGGGAAATGAGTGGAGCTATCTAATACCACAGGGAGACATACAGGAAACATATCAGTAGAGAAGGGGGAAGGTGATGTGGGCTGCTATGGCTTAACTATGCATTCCTCTTTTGAAAAATTCACTATACAGCCCCACATACACAAAGATTTTCTGTCTGTCTTTTCAGCCCTGCCCACAATAATAAACTCCTCCCCTTAGCCCTCAGTTCTGGTAGGTGGTAAAAGCTTCCCTTGAGGCCCATGTGTTGCTCCTTGTAAGGAGATTCTGCATTCCACTACTACTGTTCATGTGGGAGTTACATCAGTGTAAACACATCGTCATTGTAGAGCATAGAAAATATCTCAGGGAGGGTTCTGTCAGGCAAGAGCACAGTAAGTTTACTAAAACACAGAAAAGGAAGGCTTGAGGCTCTGTAGTGTCTTATACACTGGAGGACACACATCAGCCGGAAAAGGGAACTAGACGTGTAATCAACTAATGGGCGAGTCGCATGCATGAATCCACACTGGCTCAATGCAATCAGATAGACTCACAAGAAGTGGAAAAAACAAAGCAAACAGGAAGCCAAAGAAAAGGAAAAAAATATAACTTTCTGAATAAAGTGTATGTATAGACAGACATATCTTGTTTGCATCTATTTTTAGAATACAGCTATATTTTCAAGTTATGATGTATATTCTCAAGTTCCTCTTTTATATTTAGAGCAAACACGTCCCAAATAAGAAAAAAAAAAGATGCTGACCAAATAGCAATTTTAACAACATTAAAATATTTCTTGAAACATCCCTGTGCCTCTGACGTTACCAGTTATCTTTTCTGTCAGTTAACAAATGTTTTCTTGGTTACAACCATGTCAAAAAAAAAAGAGGACGACCACTAATCCAAAAAAAGCTCTTTCGTTTTCATAGTACTAGCAACATAATGAAAGCTTGACAACTATGTCATTTGCAAATGAATAACTGTCAGTAAAAAAAACCCTACCACAAGTCCACTAAAACAGAGAGAAATGGAGAAGGAAAGAGAACAGCTACCACTTACACAAGGAACATAATTAAATTGACTCATTTATTATTTCTTTGTTTGCTTTGAACACAAACACCGGTAGTCTAAATCTTAAACAGAGCTCTCTAAAAAGACAAGATTCGTGGGTGGCCATCCAGACTGGACTGCCAAGTTTTTCCCAATGTAGCCAGCTTAGGATAAAAACAGCAGCCCAGGACTCTTAATCTGGAACTATTAGACAGAAAATGCTGTGTACTAAATGTGTCATGTCAGAAGTAAAGTACAATATTTTCTGCATCCAAATCCATCCAAAACCAAGTTGTATCCAGAGCATGCAGAGCCTGATTTTGACTGCTGTGACTAACTATACCATCACAGCATGCTTCCTGTCCAACATCATGCTTTTGATTTACTGTGCTGGCATTCTAAACATAAACATGCGCACACAAGGAAAGGGGTTCAACGGCAGTCCACAATCTCACAGGGGATTGAAAAGGCGGGCTTTCAGACTGCACCAGAGAAGAACTTTAAGAATAAAACATTTTAAATAAAACACAAGATCACATTTGAAATTTTGAGCCACGCTATTTGGAATCACAAATTCATGTTTTAGCAAGTCACAAGCAAGCAGGCACAGCTGCTTGGGGATATAAATGAAATTCTTAATTAGGATTCCAGTATCCAACTTTCATTTGAAATAATATGGACAGAAGTGACTGATAAATTCTGGCTATGAAAAAAACTGCAGCTCACCCTTGATTGAGATCATTCTCTGTGTTGTCCAGCCATAAACGAACTGCCACTGCATTGCCTTCCCGGCACTGAGTGAATATATCATCCATTTTGGCTGGTGTATTGTTTTTCTTCTAGGACGCACCCGTGGGAGCAGATGCAGAACTAAACTGGGACAGACAAGAGTTGCAACCCGATGGGTTCAGGCACGTCCTGGCCAGCATCAGTCCCTCATTTGGGACAGTATGAACCACAATCAGAGCAGCACCAACACGACCCTAAAGAAATTGATTTAAAGAAAAATGGTCACTCAGTTAAAATTATTTCTTAAAAAACAAAAACAAAAAAACAAAAACAAACAAACAAACAAACTGCTGTACAAACCTAAAAAGGAGAAAGCCTACAGACAAGACAACCTAGTGTTGAGTAATCTCCAACTGAGTAATACAGGGTGGGTATGCCGTTTACAACACAGTGACTCACAAAATGTAGCTGTATGAAAAAATAGCCCTGGACACCATGGACACCAGAATAGATAAATATAATCATCCAGAGTCAAACTGAAGTCTGTATTCCTTTAATACACCGGCAACAGACTAATATATTATACTGATTATACTAATATATTGATAATAAATCAATCACTTCATGGCCCTATCAAGTTTACAGTCTGGATTTGCTGCTCTTCTTTGTAGAAAGAAAGTGGTTGATTTTTTATTATCTTCGTATTGGTTTTGCAGCTCTAATTGATTGTGAGACTGGTATTAGCCAATAAGTGGGACGGTATAATATGATAATACAATATTTTTTTAAATTTTTTTTCAGTATGGTCACAACCTAAGTTTCACGCGCCATTGATCCACGCAGTTTATACCATTTACACTCCCAACAATGTTGTCACTGCCTGACTAGCTGCTTTGCTATCCGGCTAACACAGTGAGGGGAAAGCTCACTTAAGTCAGCCGCCTAGTTCTACTCGTGGCAGCACCACCGACTGCTTTTACTCCACCATATGGAAGATATATATCTTGGTTAGCTCCTCACTATAAACTTGCATCTTCTACGTCGTGAAATAAAATCCATTTGGGTCTGTGCTAACAAGCTAACTATCTATCCTGCCGCGGGGGCTGTCCGTGTTTCTCTCATTTAACGGTGACCGACTGAGGATTTCACTCGAACCATCATTTAATAGTTTAAACAGGTCAAATTAAAAAAAATTATTTACCTCCATGCCTTTAAACTTACCGGATATATTAGCTTGTTGCGGTGTATTGTAGCTGTACAGAGGAAAAGTTACAAGCCTTGTTGTGTTACCTTCAGCATTCAGAGAGCTGTGCGTCCACACCCGTACGTACGTGGAGGAAGAAGAGAGAGAGAGCCGCCTATAGGTTGCAAGGAGAATTGCAACGATTTCAAATTCACCCCCTGAGGTCATGATTTTTTTTCTTGAAATAATTACATTTTATGTGTACAAAAATCTAAAATACGAAGCTCAGCTCAGGATTACAATAAATGCCACCATGTCACTACATGTAGTCTATAACATGTTGCTCTGAGACCTAATGTTACACACTACAGACTCAGACAGCTGATGTCAGACCTCCAACTAGAGCATATATTGAATTAAAATCAAATTCAAATTTTATTTGTCACACACTTAAGGGAGCGGAAGCGCTTCCCAGACCTCAACAGTGGGAAGAGTCCATTGTTGGGATGGGAAAGGTCCATCATAATCTTCCTAGCTTTAGTCTTGCACCGCTTGGTTTAGATGAACAGCAGGTCAGGAAGCTCTGATCGAATGATGCGTTCGGCCGAGCGCACCACTCTTTGCAGATCTTGTCTGTCCTGCTTGGTGCTGTTACCAAACCAGGTGCAGTTTCCCTTCAGGACGCTCTCGATGGTGCAGGAATAAAAGTTCTTGAGCACCCTCAGTGGCAGATGGAAATCTCTAAGCCTTCTGAGGAAGAAGAGACACTGTCGGGTTTTCTTAACCAGGGTTCTAATGTGGCAGGACCATGACAGGTCCTGAGTGATGTGGACATCCAGGTACCGGAAACTGTCCACTCTCTCCGCTGGCATGCCATTGATGATCACGGGCTCATAATTCCTCACCTGCTTTTTAGTGAAGTCCACGATCAGCTCCTTAGTCTTGCTGACATTTAGGAGGAGGTTGTTCTCCTGGCACCAGGTCTCCAGGTTCCTAATCTCCTCCAGGTAGGCCTTCATGAAGGACACACACACACACGCACCGTTTTGAACCTTGTAAAGGATCTGAGTTTTACAGAGGGTCAGTTTAAATTGTCATATCTTCCTTCTGAAGTGACATAGGGCTTTCTACTTATTTCATTTAAAAGCAAACAAATGAACAAGGAAGGAGCTTTCCTAGTGGGTCCACTTAAGCGGTAAACATGTAAATAAAACTGTCTGTTGTTTGTAGTGTCTGCAGATTAAGTTTAAATTCTCCATTCTTCTGTCTCTAATCATAAGCACAAAGACATGTTACAGACACATTTTGGGGTCTGTAAAGGGGAAAATCCATCCTTAAACACAACATTTCTTGTCATATTGCATGGTATGTAATATGATGTTTAAGAAAGTTTTTTTTATTACAGGTGATTAAGAACATACATATGGCCTCAGTGGTCTGGAAATCATTCCCTCCGTCTAATTTACTAGTTTTAAGTAAACAAATAATTTCAAGTAAAGTAAGTTTCAAATTTCAAGTAAAAAGGAAAAATGTTTTTTTAAATTTTATTTATTAAACCCAGTGTGTCCTTTTGCGTGTCCCTAATTACAGAATATAACAATTATGCAACAAATATATTGTGTATTTGATATGTAGGTTTACTTAAGTCAGTCCGTCTGTTTATTGTTGTTTAGATTGGATCTTACAAATATCTATAAGATCCTAACAAAAACACTGTTAATTTTGATTATTCAGAGACATGTTTGGTGAGAGAAATCTTTGTAAAACTATATTTTCTTGAAAATCGTTGGAGCCACTGAAGAGTTGCATTTTTATTTTAACTATTTTTAAGTTGTTTTTATTAATACAACTTAAAATCCTTAAAATTAAGAGAAGCTGAATGTTTATCCACGTCATCACGGAAAACGCCATTTCCCAGATATCTCCGGTGTGCTTACGTCAGTTATGTGCGCCCGTAACTCTGTTTTGCTCCCCTGACGCGCATGACACTGAACCAACGTGGCTTTTGCTTGAGAATAACTTTATTTATTTTAGGTATTACGTGTAGTTACACGTTCATTAGATAAAAAGGTTTCATGCAAACAGCGGGAAGAGTTCCTCTGACACGTAAATCAACTCGTTTTGCTGCCTGAGAAACAAACTCGTGAGTAGTTCAGACATCATATAGGACTATAGGTTAGCTCTCTGATAGCAAAGAAGTGCGCTCGAAAGAGTTTTTCATCTCCAGTAGCGGTTTACAAAGGTGTGCGTTTTTCTAAAAGGACACACAGAAACATGTTTAACGAGGATGAAGACTGGAATGATGAAGAAGAGGGTCAGATCTTGAGTAAACCTGCCCTCAGTAACACCAAGAAGACAAGCAGTGGCATCAATGTGAAGGTACGTGTTTCTTTTGCGCTTACGGAAAACTTTTTATTCTCGCAAAGCATTACTATGTTTCTACTTATGGTAGTCGCTACTCGTTTTAAAAATATATTATTCAACCTGCTGTGATCCTCTGATCAGCCCAGGGTTGTGGGTAAAAGCAGCCTGATGCGGACACTGAAGACTCTGGGGTCAGTACCAGAGTGGAAGAGCGACAACCATAAACAGGACAGTGATGAAGACTCCGAAGAAGCTCCATCAAACATTAGGACAAAGAAGAAGAGAAGAAAAAAGAGAAAACTTGCAGAAAAAACAGAGGAGCAGCAAGAGAACACAGACCAGATCTTAAAGGAGGAGAAACCTGCACCAAAAAAGAGGAAGAAAAACAATAAAGCTGGTGAGTAATTAGCTGGTTATAAGCTTAGAAATCTGACACAGTGGTTTGCCACATTAGAGTTTTTAATCCAGCATCTGTAATTGGAGTGTTTGGATGTAAAGTATTGTGCAAAGTCTTGAATCACATCTCATTTCTTTGTATTTTTTTAAGAAAATGAGAAATTAGTTCATCTATTTAGAGGTCGCCACTGCAGGCCATTTGTTTCCATCTCACCCTGTCCCTAGCATCTTCCACTGTCAACCAACCCTCTGCATGTCCTCTGAGTTCTTCCTCTTTTTCTCCTGCCTGGGAGTTCCATCTTCAGCATCATTTGTCCAATATGTCCAGCATCCCTCCTCTGCACATGTCCAAACCATCTCAGCCTTGCCTTGCCTCTCTAACTCTATCTCTAAACTGCTCAGCATGCTCATATCTAATCCTGTCTAACTTTGTCACTCCCAGTGAAAATCTTAGCATCTTCAACTCTGCCACATCCAGGTATGCCTCTTATGTTTTTGTCTTAAAACTCTACATCACAGCAGGTCTCACTACCATCTTAAAAAATTTCCCTTTCACGTTTCAGGCTGTCCTTCTGTCACTCGTCTCTACCCAGCCTGCACTCTCTGCTAATTATCTGTTGTTTTTGATGATCTTGCCCTGGTCTTTTAACTTGTCCACCTTCATGACCTCTATTTCTTGCATCTTCACTGTTACACATGTCCCCCTCTCATTCACACACATGTATTCTGTCCTCCACCTCTCCGGGCTCTCTTCCACACACTCTCACTACAGATCACAGTGTTATCTGAAAACACCATTGTCCATGAGAATCCTGCCTAAACTCATCTTTCACCACTGGAAACAAAAAGGGAGTCAGATGTAATCCAGTCACCACATTAAACCTATCTGTGCCTCTTACCGCACACCCCACCACAGTCTCTGTGTCCTCATTCATGTCCTGGACATCTTCATATACTTCTGTCCATATGTCCATACTATATGCTTTCTCTAGAGCCAAATAGACACAGTGCAACACCTTCTGACCTTCTCAATGCTTCTCCATTGTGGTGCAAAAATACTATTTTATATCTGTCAATCTGTGTTATCTTTGGCATTTCTTTGTAGATTCAATTCAATAAATGGGGATAAATTATGCTCTTGCAACAGGCTGCAAGTAACAATTCAAAATTAGTTGTGTTAGATGTCTTTCTTTGCCCTGAAAAAGGTCAGGTGGAAGGATAGAAATGAGTGAAGAAGCAGCCAATGTCCAAAGAAAAACTTAAGACTTAAGTCTTTCAGAAAGCCTGGAGAACTATTGCTCATGATCACTACATCATTGCAAAAGTCTGGCTCCTTGGAAGAAAAACTTAAAGAAATTAGGGGTCACTGAAGACTTTTGCATAGTACGTAGTACCAGCCTCAATCTTTCCTGAGTGTAAAATATTGACTAAACTGTTTTTTTGTTTTCTTCCAAAAGGATCTTCAAAGGCAAATGGCACATCTTCAGGGGAGGAGAAGAATAAAGAAATGACTGAATTGCTGATGAATGTAAACAATCCACAGAACACAGAAAAGATTGGCAGAAAACAGTGGAAAAACAAAATGAAGAACAAGAGGAAATGTAAAAATAAATACCGCCAGAAACAGCCTGAGGAGGAAGTAAATAAAGTAAAGTCTGTGGGTAAACATGAACTAAAGGAAGTAGTTAAACCTGATTCACATAGCAACAGCAACACTGGCAAAAACAATCAAAAAAAGAAAAATGAGAAACACCCTGAGGAGGCGAGTAATGAGAAGGAAACAAAGTGTGTCCCAGTTCAGAAATGTGTGCCTGAATCTTCTGCTGATGGATCAGAACAGAAAACACGTGAACCTGCAGTGGAGATTAAAGTTAATCAGCAGCAGTTCCCCATGAAAAGACTGAAACCTGAGCAGAGCAAAGCTCAGAGTCTGAAAAGACAGAAGCTGCAGAGGATGCTGCACAGCGAGGAGACAGAGCACCACGAGACTCCTGCAGAGCAGGAAGATAAGCCAGCAGAGTCAGAGGAAGAGGTGAAACAAGACCGCTCTGCCTCCCTCAGGTCCCGGATGGAGCAGCGGTTGGAGGCCGCTCGTTTCCGCTACATTAACGAAGTTTTGTACAGCACGTCCAGCGGCGAGGCGAAGCGTATGTTCAAGCAGGACCCACAGGCTTTCTGGATCTACCACAAAGGTTACACGGCTCAGGTTCAGAGGTGGCCCGCCAATCCAGTGGACGCCATCATCTCTTATATTCAGAAAAAGTGAGAAGCCTTCAATTTTCTGTGATGTTAATGCATGAAATAGAATTTTGCCCACAACCAAGGAATCTTCATGATTACAAATTTATAAAATTGTGCCAAATTTTTCAAATGTGTATGCCTATAGCTGGCATACACATTTACACCAGCAACACAAACAAGCACATTGTGTTCTTTACTCCCACCCTTTTAACCTTTGGGCCAGTAGAAGCTGTGATATGACTGTGAAACAATCAGGTAATATATCCATGAAGTATAAACACTGAAATGTTTTAGAATACAAATAGTTCCAAAGAGCACAGCTGGGAATATCCATTTATTTAAACTGCTTTAGCATTAATTGAATTGGGGGTTGGAGCACAGACCACTTAAAGTGCTCTCTGGTCAAGAAAGTGTGAGACCGCCTGATAATGGCTTTGCTATAACAATCCTTGGGCAGCGTTTCAAACAGAAACAATTAACCTGATGATAACAAAGCCCACCTCTTTAAGACAAGTTCATGTGATGAAAAAGTCCCTTGGAGGCAGGGAAAAGCTCCAGAAAGCTGAACAGGACCTCTGAGCACAAAAGGTTTAAAATGAAATCTTAAATGTCTGCACTGCAGTGTGTTGTCTGACCGAATAGGTTGGTTTGTCAAACTGTGCACTGATGGAATTGTGCTTTAAGATCTTTTCATCACAGGATGATCTTTAAAGTGGGTCTTTGATGCTCATTTCCACCTCCATACTTTTTCTTGGACTTTACTAGAGTTGCTTTGCCTGATTCACCCTTCAAAATAATACTTTTGATTTAAGCCCCTCTGTTCGTCACCTGTCTAAACAAACTATTTTATCTCCTTTCCCTTTAAAACATCTTTCTTCTGAATTGCAAACCATCTTAAGCACAAGGACTGGACAGCAAGGCTGCGATTTTCACAGAGCTGTGTGCCATTAAACAATGTGACATTGTGCATATATAAAAAAGAGAATAGGGAGGGGTTTCTGTCATTATTAGGCATCATATTCACACTAATGGAAATCCTCAGTTGGGTTCCTGTCTGCATAGAGCATGCAGTGGGGTTGGGACACCCACTGGCTCACCATAAATTCACCTGCAACAGAGATCACATCTGCTTCATTTGCTTCAAACGTTTGTGTTCTCACACGCACTTGTGTTTGGTAATGTCTGGAAAAAGTTCAATGTTTGCAGTGCATGTGTAAAACTGCTTAAGACAGGAGATTCTTAATCACCTCAGCTCAACATCTGAACGATTCATCATATTTTGAGCAGAAAGCACGGTGTGCTGTGTACACTGTTACTTTCAGACTTTTCCCAAAACATTTCCAGACCGTCTCTGCTCATCTCAAGAGTAAGAAGGAATTCTTCATGTAGAACTCCGGATGCTGACATCATTTATCTGCTGTAAACGGTAAACAGAAGACATTACTCTGCTGCACACTCTCGACAGCGAGGACTCACGCAGCTGATAATTTTGCACTGTGGGTGTTTAATCGATGCCTGGTTTTGCTGCTGTGAGAAGTTTGCCTCGTTAACATCAGCGGTTTGTCAGAAGACAACAGTTCTAACTAAAAGAAACACATCTACTGTACTGTTTTCTTTTTGCAGACCTTCCTCTCTCGTGGTTGCCGACTTTGGTTGTGGTGACTGTAAAATAGCGCGCAGCGTGAAGAACAAAGTTCATAGCTTTGACCTGGCAGCCACCTGTGAGCTGGTTACGGTCTGTGACATGGCCCACGTGAGTGTCTTTCTGCAAAATACAGACACAATTGCACTGCGATTGTCGTAAAATGGAACTAAAATGAAACGCCCCGTGTCTGCAGGTGCCTCTTAATGACGCCTCTGTGGACCTCGCTGTGTTTTGCCTGTCCCTCATGGGGACCAATCTGGCGGACTTTTTAGCAGAGGCCAATCGAGTGCTAAAAAAGAGGTGTGACAAGGATTCTGCATATGCATGTGTTTAATGTCGTGCACACACTGTGTTTCTCATTATTTTTTGGCACCTTTGTTGCAGAGGAGTCCTTAAAATAGCAGAAGTGGCAAGCAGATTCGACAACGTGCGAAACTTCATCACTGCACTGTCAAGTCTTGGATTCAAGATGGTGTCGAAGGTGAGAAAAAGGGGTGATGCTTGGGACCATGTTTACAGGAAAGTACTTCTTCCTTCTTTAAAAAATTAAAGCATGTCACAGTTATAAGATGAAAGTCTGAATTAAACATGTAAATATATAATATTTACTGTGTTCAGGTGTATTTTCTTTCTTTTGTTGTTGTCCTTTTTAAGAGCCTGTTGCTGAAAAATGCTTAATAAATTTGTCACAAGTAGATCAATGTCGTCTAAACAACTGAGTCTGAAGAACACTTGGACCACGTGATGAGTAATAGCTTAAACATTCATGTTTGTCTGCTAGAATTACTGTTATTTTGTCTTTTTCTTCCTTTCAGGACACAGAAAATAGTCATTTCTACTCCTTTGAATTTGCGAAGACGGGAAAGGCTCCAGAAAATCTGAAGAAAGTTGGACTACAGTTGAAGCCTTGTCTTTACAAGAAGAGATGAAAATGTAATAGGAATTCATAAACTTCTCTGTGCATCAGTACATAACTGGACAATGCTTCACGGGGTCACAGTTAATATACACTTAAATGTATCATATTTTTTGGTATATTTTTGATTATTCCTTTTGCATTTTGTTATAGATACGTGATTTTTTTTTCATGTAACAGAGGTCTGTTAGTCTTTATCATCAGTATCAACATGGACGCACATTTTCTCATCACACAATGCACAGATCATTGATTGTATTGTTTACTCAAATACTGTAAATAAGAAATGTTTTTACAGTCCTGGAGTAAGTCACTGCGTTGGGTACAAAATCAAAAATGAAACTCGAGGCTGCTTGGTGACAGAATTTTCTAAGACAACTCTGTAAGTGCTACAATTGCTGTGGGAAACTTAAAAGTCTTTAAAAATATAAACTTTTAAAAATAACTGTGTGATGTCTGTGATGCTTCAGACCCAACATGTCGTTCCCTAACCCTATTACAATTACTCTATATGAACAAACAACTGACTCCATAATTATTTTCCACAACAGTGCTGCAGAGAAGCTGCAGTTCAGTCTATTTACATCTGAATCACACATAGTACAGAAATGTATTTATAGCTTCACTCCTTTTGTCGTAGCAGATGGTCCTGACTAATTAAGCATTGCAAAGACACTAGAAGGACTTTTTTCATGTTGGAGCAGTGTGACAGTCATCAGTATGTGGGACTGTTTGCTGTGCTTGTAATGAGTTTGTTAAAACTAAGAAGTTAAAGATGAAAGATATTTACTTTGGAATCACTTTATTGACAGATCAAAAAAAATATACATCTGAAAAGAAACTGTAATAATGAAAAATTCAAGTAAGATTTAGTTTTTTTCTAAAAGTGCAAATTTTATGCATTTGAATAAAAAAGCCGGCAGGTGCCCCAAACTGCAGTTCCTAAGTGCTTCAAAAGTGAGTGACTCATGTTGAAATATTTACAGGATGGTGAAAAAGAAAAACAGTTTTGATTTCTATGGATGCTTTTCCCTTTCATAACAACTCAAGGGTGGATGCATTTTGTATTTAATTTGGTATTTAATCATTTTAAATAAGTCATCCATCTTATTACGTTGTGTGGGTCTGCAGACATAGTTGTAACCTGTTCTGTCACAGAACTGGACTTTTTGTGCTGTCTAGTATTATGGCCTGATAAAAAGATACTATTAGCTGCCCCCTTGTTCTCTAGGGCAGGTGCTTTAATTTTCCCATAGGGGTTTGTGTCTCCTGCAGGAGTCTAGTATTATGGCCTAATGAGTATTTTATTAGTCTGTGACTTACTGCTAATTACCAGATATATTACAATTTATGAATATGAATAGTTTGTTAGCACTCCACCCTCTAGTACAAATATGTGAGGTCATGGCTCAAAAAGCACAGAGGCTTCAGAATGTGGAGTCTAGTATCAAGGGGTGACTACGTACATCCTTTATACAGTCTTTAGTTTAAACAGTAAAGTCATCAATGCTAATCTGCTCAAAATCTCACATTATTCAGGATATATACATACACAGTTTTTTACTTCAATGCTACAGAAAAACAAAACACTTGGAAAAAAAGAGTGCTACAGTTCCATTAAGATGCCACACCTAGTTTGTGCACAACTGGATGTGGTTTAAAAAGCCCCACAAAGCATTGTTGTCTTCACACTGTACTCTTGACGTCAATGACTATGGAGTAATTGACCATAGGAGTGCCCTCTTTGCTGTCTTTTTCTGTTACTGCTGGCTTTTTCACCTCAGGGGAGCCGGGGTCCTGCATGAGGGATGTCAAGGCTGAGAGATACTCCTCCTGAATTATACGGAGACAGATGGAGATACGGAGGAAAAGAGTTCAATTTAGTTTTGGATTTGAGACACTTAGCAAAGCTGGAGAAAATTATCATATTTAAATGTACCTTGTGCTCTTTCCTGCTGTTTCTTTGACTATAAAACAAAAAACAGAGGTTGATGGTGAATTATCTCAGTCTGGTATGGCAACCTGACTGTGGCAAACAGGAACAAACTGGACAAGATTGTCAGAACAGCTGGAAAAATCTCATTAGATAAACTGTATCACACTACTGCCTTACAGAGAGCTCAGTCTATTGCTGACTAAGAACGCCCTCTTTAATCAGATTTGATCAAATGGCCCCAGGACAACATTATAGGATGCATTTTGTGCCAAATCCAATTAGTATAGTGAATAACAAGATGCTGTGATGTGATTTCTGTAGTTTTGCTAATGTTTTATGTATGTATATGAATGAATGACTCTTGATGACTATCAGTATTTTTTTATATAAATTGATTTGTGACTTGGTGAACCAAAGACAATTATTCAGTTCAATTTAAATAAACCCGTTTTAAATTTTTTTTGAGAGATTTCACCACTAGATGGCACTGTGACATAACTGGCCACACCGAGTCAATTCAAATAAGCAAGCTGCAGAGGTGAATGCATTATATGTGACGGGAATATCAATGAATACGAGTGGTGACCCAAGCCTTCATCATTGATCTCTGGTGTCAAAAGCAGACGCTCACTTTGTACACTGCGACCTCAGTGACACAAACCCAGTGATGTCCTGCTGCTGACAAAAAAAATGTCCTCATGCAGCACTGGAGATGAGGGAAAGAGGAGTGGGGGGTTGACATTAGTCCCAAAATAACTTTCCTCTGTGGGGAGTCATGTTTTCTTGTTGTTCACTGGGTGCCTGACCTTCCCAAATTAACTTGACAGGACCCTCCCACTGGAGCATGCGATAACGTGCCTAGACTCCGTCAGCCAATGGCACCTTCACCAAATGTTCCGGTCAGAGTGACAGGCGTATTGAAATAACCTGTAAACCACTCTTGTGCAGCTCTATTCACAGCGGGGCTTGATCTGATCCTGACAGACATTCTTGTGAGAAGTTAGATTTGGCAGTGAATGTGGAAATGTGGAAGCTTCTGGAGGCAGAAACCATTAACAGTTCTAGGACTGTGAAAGATATCCCACATCAGTACTAAAAGATGTGACTCTTTCTCCAACAGCAACAGGATTAAGAGATGAATTTGTGGATTTTTTTTCCACTGGTGAATGGCAACTTGAATTTTATTATACTAATAACTTCCGAACATGTGGACCTTCTGCACATTTCACCTTCCCTTTTGCAAAGTGTCGGTGATGATAATTGGCCAGCGAACAGCAGTCTGCTGCACAAATTGCCAGAAGTAACACCGCTAAAAGCCAGAACAGGAAACTGGAAAATAAATCTGTTTTTCTGACTGCCTAACAGCCTCTACCTGTCTGCAAGCAGGGCTGTGGTGGCAGAGGCACCTGTCTGCTTCAGCCACATTACTTCCTGTTTGTGAATAACAGCTTGGTACTGGGGTTTTGGTTAGTTGGGTTAACGATCCACACATCCTGTTTGTCTAGTACTCTCTGTACACTCTGTGCCATCGGCAACATTGCCCTCATTTGCCCGTCAGCGCATCACCTGCCGAGTTGCTGTTTGTCACCTGTGGAAGCGCTTAACTCACCAGCACACACAGAGGATGATGACAGAGATAAGAACGAGGGCTAATGCTGAAGAGATGCAAATCATGGATGTGAGAGCTGCAACACAAAGCACACAAAGAAACTGATATCAGCTAAACATCTCAGAAAACCTCACAGTGAAACTGGTTACGCACGTAAGCATGCCGATATTATCAGGAGCTCTCTGTTGTGTCATGTTCCTCTGAGTGCAAAAGCCCATCATGGCAGACACGTACCGAGCTGTTCAAGCCTAGTTGTGACTTCCACCTGAAAGCTGACTGTAGCAGTGTGGTGACAGAAGGATGCCCAGCAGGTGTACAGGCCTTTGTTCAGCTCTGCAAGCTCTGACTGGAAGATCATCGCAGATCCCTCCGTTTGCACAAATGAGCCATCACTCCTGAAATACCAGGGATTTACAACTGAGTTTCTCTTTAAGTGACATTTTTGGGGAAATATAGCCATGTGCTGTATTTCTGAGGGTTAAAAATAAAACTCTAATCACTCTAATGTCTGTACAGTAAATAGGAGGCTGTAGGTAACTGGCTTAACTTTGCTTACAGAGTGGAAGCAGGGAAAGAGCTAAGCTGGCTCTGCACCACTATCCCTAAAGCTCACTTTAACGCTTCACATTGTGCCAAAAACCCCAAAACAAAACCAAAAGTGTAGAAGTTTCCATTATAGACATTACATGCCAGATCATTTCTTAGCTGGTAAAATCATCTGAAAGACTGAAAACAGGTGGAAAGTTGGTTAAGAAATCTCTGCACATTACTCTGCATTACAAAAGTTGTTCACACGTGGTTACAAAAAATCAACAAAAAATGTACAAATGGACAGAACCAGGGTAATTATTTGCCTTTATTTAAACGGTAAAATACCCCCTAATAAATCGTGCTCTATGACAATGTGTTGCTTCTTCTACTTCCTCTACTACTGTGGGAACACTCAATTTTGTGTGTTCACAGGAACTTCCTGATCATGATTAGGTGGTAGATAACAGATATACCTCCTGCCAGCTGAGACTATAATTGGACAGGCTACTGTTTTTTTGACAACAGTAGGAAAGTTAATGCACCTGGTACTAAAGGTGCTGTTTTTAGTTGTTTGCCTGCTCCCAGATAAAGCAAAGTTAAACTGTCTCCTTGCTGTTGTTGGCTATTGCACTAAGCTCTTTATGTAAATAACTCAACTGATATTTTCAGAGAGCTACTTCTTAATTGTGGGAGCACAGATTTTTGTGCAGTGCACTATGTTCAGCTTCCTCATTGTGAACAGGTGGTTTGAAACACCGGATACAGCACCTCTTACAGCTGAGCTCGTACTCTGGCACGTTGCCTTCAATTTCGAGCAGTATTTTCTGGTTGTGACGATTCTTGTCGAGGGACAGTCTGTATACAACAGGTTGATCGCTGTAGCGGCTTTGCAGAGGAGTCGTGAAGTTCAGGACTCTCAGAGAAGAGATATCTGGCAAAAAAACAGTAGAAATATTTAAGATGAACTTTGTGCGTTAGTGTTCAATCGAGTATTGTTTCTGTTGCTCTTACAGTATCTGGGCATATGAACAGTCCTTCTCTGTGTGACCCCTGGTTCAAAATGGTACACACAAGTCAGGTTTTGCCCCTCATGACGGTTCAGCGGAAATTCATAAGTCGCCCTGAGATTCATTGAGTTTCTTTCATATTCTGAGTGCACAGAGGTTTGCCTTTCATTTTTTTCGGGAAGGTCCCATGCAAGGTTTGTCTCGAAACACTCCCCTGTGCACTCGCACACTGCCAGCCAGAGATGAGAGTCTTGTTGTCTCACCACAGATGCGCTCAGCAGGGGGGCTTCTGAAAAAGAAAAGGGGGGTGTCAGGAAGGGGATGAGCAACCGCGTGAGGTTGTCTGTGTCATAGAAGGTAATATTTCTAAGAAATGACTAGCGTACTGTGCATGGGGATGTTTATTATTCTTTCCTCTTCTGCCTCCAGGCTCGGATGCTTTACTATGCAAGTCAAATTCTGACCGGCATAGAGAGAGGACAGGAAGTGCACAGAGCTGCGAGCAAATACCAGACCATCAGCCTGCTGTTTGGTCTCCACCAGGCTATCGATGCTGTTGTTGGTGTTCCTTACGTGCCAGGTTATAACTGCTGCCGGAGGGGCGCTGTCCACAGAGCATTGCACCTTTGTGTACTTCAGACCTTGTCTCCACTCAGTGCTGGTGTTGACGGTGATGTTAGGGTGAGCTGTGCAGGAAAGAGAAGTTAAACAACAGGAAGTGGAGGGCTTCCACTTGATGAAAAAAATTTAATGTATGGCCACATATATCCGCTACTGATAAGAAATTAGGGTTGGTTGGTTGATTTGCTGAACATACCACAAAGAGGGAGTGTTATGCTTCTGTTCTCTGGTTTTTCAAATGCTGGGTGATTTATCACACACTCTGCAGTGAGCTCCCAAGGCAAGCAGGGAGGGAGGAGTACAAACCCCCTGACAGAGTGGCTTCCATTATGAGAAGTGGAGTTGAACCAAAAGTCTTCAGACACACCCTCTGGTAGAAGCCAGGACATGTTGGCTGCAGGAACAGCATCATCTGCTGAGCACTCAATCACTCTGTGTCCATCTTCAGTCCGCAAATCAACTTGTATTGTAGGAGGAACTGATGGGAAACGTATAGAGAGAAGAGTTCACATCAATATTTCATAGTCAGATGATAGAGAAGGTCAAAGCAGAGTTTCACCTACCTTGTTGTATAGGTTTAACAGTGACATTGAACCGCAGCACTGCTGTAAGGTGCTGATAAGAGAAGGTGCATTTGTAAAGACCAGCGTGTTGAAGATCCACAGGGCCCTGGAGTCTCAGGCTCTTGTCCACCAGCTTCACACTCTCAGGCAAGGGGCCATCATCTCTGGAGGGCAAATATGCAAAATATGCAGGAATTCAGAAATGTTTTCATTTGTCTTAATATAAGAATACAAAAGGAAAACAAAGCTTGAATAAATAAACATTTGAATCAGAAAATGTATCTAAATATGGTTCCTGCTTACAGTCACTTGTGGTTTTTATGCCACCAAATATGCCACCACTGAAACTACCTACATATCCTGTGGAGGATGTGTATATTCTTTCTCTGTATATATACATGAAAAAAGTGTGACTGAATCTTGTTTTTATTTTTGTAAAAGCATATTATTTTTGCAGGTACTGTTCATTTTTGCTCCTTTTCTTTTGGTTATGTGGTTAGTTTCCCAAATATCTGAACCAGCCCATCCAGCACCAACAAATGTTTCTTTGCAGGTTACTCGACCATGACCTAAATTCACTCAGTTGCTGATTAGATATTTGCACTGATTCACAGTTGAACAACTGCACCTAATACGGTAAAATAGGGAAATCAAACACAGTACGAGCACTTACTGATGAATATACTTTTTATTTTGTCATTAATGGGCAATTTCCCCATACTTTTTTAATAAGTCATTTTTATCTGTCTTGCACATTATTTTCCATTATTTGTGCACAATAATGGAGTGGACTTACTTTGTATCAGATTCTCAACCTTAACCTTCCCTAACATGATGAATTTCATCATCATGCCAGCTCATAACGCAGTCTGTCTGTTATAATTATCATTTTTAGAGTTCGAACGCTTCTATAATATATGAAATTGATGTAGTAGTCCTTTGACACCAAATATTTCCTACTTTTTGCAGGTAACATTGTAGCGTGGCACGTTCCCTTCGACCTCGAGTCTGATAACAGCTTCAGTCTCCTCTTCCTGCAGCTCCACGTCATTGCTGTTCCCTTCCAAGTCTGAGTACAACTGACCTGGAGCCAAATCTGTAGATTTAAAAAAACAAAAACAAACTCTGTTCCTCTGTTACCTCTTGAGCATTAGCAGTTTATTCAACACTGATTGTACTCACAGAAAACTGGCAGTGTTAGGGCTTGTGACTCCTTTTGTGTAAATTTAGGATGGTCAAACACACAAGTGATGTTGTGACCCCCGTATTTTGTTACGGGGAGGCGGACTGAGACTCTCTGTATGTCTGAGTCTGTGTCGTTCTCTCTCGCCAGCTCTTCAGCCATGTTCAAAGCCAAAGAGATGTCAGTGTCAGGTCTCCCTCCAGATGAAATGCAAGAGACCACCCAGAAATCATTTCCGTCTTCTTGGTGTACCATCTCTGCTTTAATAGTCACATTTGGCCTTGCTGCAGAGCAGGAAGAAGGGCGAGAAGAGTTATTTTTCACAAGCTCTAATGTTTTTTCCAGCAAATTAAAAAGTCAGATAGCAAGTAGAGGCTCAGGGTGTTTTGGTTAAATAGGAAGCTGGGGCCGGATGAGCTGAATGTTAGCTAAACACACGCCATGAGGAGCTTCTGCTTGGGTTTGGAGAGTGCTGACTTAGGCTTATCACCTGTCCCATCTGTTGGCTGAGCTGCAGCTGAGAGCAGATGTCTGGCCCAGCTGCTACCCAACCAAAGCTGAGAGAACCGCAGGCTTTAATACGAGGAATCAGCATAGATCAGAGTCTATTATCAAATACGTAAAAGTTTTGGTGTTACGCAACAGTCAAATGCCTCTAATGAGCAAGTGGGTTAACACCTCATAATAAATTGGGTGCTGGACAGGGGTGTGCACACATTTGGAGTGAGTTAATGCACATAAAGTTATGTCTGCATTTAACCACTGCAGTTTGAAAATGACCTAAGCTGCTGTGCTTCAGTGAAGTGGAAATGTATTATGGACAAATGAACTGGGTGGTGTGGCTTACGTTAATAGGACTGTTACTAGGTCTGCCACTGAAAGAGCAGTAAGAGGCTGTAATGCTGTACATATTAGTATGATTGTATGAAGAGAGCATTTAAAGCTTTGTTACCAAACATATACAGTGGTGTAAAAAAGTGCTTGGCCCCTGATTCCCGATCGCCTACTTTTTGTATGTTTTTCACACTTCAATCAGATCATCAAACAAAAATAATACAAGTAAACACAAAATGCAGTTTCTAAATGAAGTTTTTATTATTAAGGGGAAAAACAATCCAGAACTACACGTCCATGTGTGAAAAACTAATTACCCCCTAAACCTAAACCTAACTGATTGGGCCACACTTAACAGCAACAACTAAGATCAAGCATTTGTCATAACTGGCAATGAGTCTTTTACAGCCATGTGCAGGAAATTTGACCCTCCCATCATTGCAAAATTGTTCTAATTCAGCCACGTTGGAGGGTTTTCAAGCATGAACTGCCTTTTTAAGATCATGCCAAGGCATCTCAATCGGATTCAGGTCAGGACTTTGACTAGGCCACTCCAAAGTCTTCATTTTGTTTTTCTTAAGATCTTCAGAGGTGGACCTCGTTTGTTTTGAATCATTGTCCTACTGCAGAACCCAAGTGCACTTCAGCTTGAGGTCACAAGCAGATGGCCCGACATTCTGTGGTGAATGAATGTGGTCATTTACCACAGCAAGTTCCAGATTCTGACGCAGCAAAACAGCCCCAGATCATCACACTACCACCACCATATTATACTGACTGTTTTCTTGTGTTTTCACTTTAAATTTGTGTGATTCATTTTTGAATTTGCATCTTCGGTGAGTGAAATTCATGGACTACATGGTGTTTTAAATAGCCAGCAAGGGCCACTAATATAGATGCAAAAATATGCTGATCGACATACAGCTTCATTTAGACTTCTGTGTTCATATGTAGTAATCAGAAACTCATTTTATCTCTACACCACAACCTGCTGTGTAATTCAAGTTGTTGTGACGGAGTTCTGGTTATGGGATAAGTTATGAAGTAGGACGTAGTTATGACGTAGTTATGAAGTTATGACGTAGATCTGATTTGGGTGTAAAAGTCAGGCAAAAATGGCCCACAGCTCCCCTGCTCTATGACCACATGAAAATCTGTCATTTTAAGTCTTACTGAATAAAAATTAAATGCATTTAGCTTTTATCTTTCTATGTTAGGATTTGAAGTGGAAAAAGCAGGTTTAGGTTGCTTCGAGCTTGTCATGTCTCTGATCAGTGTGATCACCACCATCATTGTAAACAGATGGATGGCAGATCATCGGATTCAGCAGCTGTTCCTACACTACATATGACGACAGTCCATGTACTAAGGGTATTTATTTGCTGGGAAGAGAGCAAGGAGCTAAGATTTATTAAGTTAGCAATGACATGTACATGACATGGTGAAATTTTTCATCCTGAGTGAAAGAAAACTTTTATAGTATGAGAAATCTTTCCTGCTTTGGTCCAATACCAGTAGAGCTAAAGCATCTAGGTGTAGTTAATGATCCGACGTCCTGCCTTTGCCTGTGAATACTGACAGTGTGAGGGGTCTCGTCATGGTAACCACGCTTTCATGACAGTCAGTGCAAAGTTGCTGAGGTATAATGTTTGTTTGCTTTGTGGTTGCTCATTATCATTACTGACTCTATAACAGTGTCAATGAGGGTTGTGCTAAAGAGTGAGTCTTTGCAGGTGCACTAAATTACAGTGTGGATGGTTTTATATTGATGTTTGCTGTATTAATCTGTCTTTCCTGTGAGCTTGGGGTTTCTGTATGTGTGTTTAGCCTATATTTTCATCAGAAATGTTTTTTTTTTATTATTATGCTTTCATAGACCAAGATTATATTTTATATATATATTTTTTAATATATTTTTTTAAAGTTTTTAACTTACAATCATGAAAAACTAACTTATCATTTTATCAGCTCTGTAATAACTCAGAGTGCTGCTCTGCTCGTATTGGTCATCCGCACTGCACCCTCTAAATGCAACATGTTCCTGCAGCTCTGCAGTGCTGTGGATAAAACAGAAAGGTGCTGCCCTAAAAAAAACAACAACAAAAAAACCCCCATATCATGACCCAAATGCT
Source organism: Copadichromis virginalis (assembly GCF_057382275.1). NCBI lineage: Eukaryota > Metazoa > Chordata > Actinopteri > Cichliformes > Cichlidae > Copadichromis > Copadichromis virginalis. The sequence continues at coordinate 32,557,903 of NC_140631.1, read as the reverse complement.
AAAATGCTCAGTGGACCTGGGAAGAACTGCAGAGTCAGGTAAAGTACGGACTCGTTACTTTGACCCCCCGTCCTGCGCTTTTTATATCAAGATATTGGTTATAGCAGCTTTAACGATTTGATGAAATCTATGAAACAAAATATCGTGATTAACTGGGATGCTGGATTTTTAGCTTTAATGTTATGCAGTCGGATTTTCATCAGGTCAACAGATGCAGGTGCGCATCTTTTGACCTGCTAGACTTGAGCCATTAAACTGTACACTGCACCATATTACAGTACTGTTATTAATTAGTTACTGGGTCGTTGCTTCATTTTTGCTTCCATATACTCAGCTTCAATGGAAGAGCGCATTCCCACATGAATGCATAGCACTGTGCAACGTGATTTATGGTCTGTCACTGTGCATGTGGAGCAGAGTGAGAAGGAACAGGCTGCGTAAAAACTCAGCAGGAGAAAGTTATTGTGTTGCAAGATGCTGAGTCATGATGCATGATTGCAAACGTATGAGTGGTAATGCAACACAATATGTCACCACCTAGCAACAGGGACATAAAAACACAACAACTCTGATGCTCTTACTGTAGGTTTCCACCCTAACTGTGGTGACCGCGGGCTGTGGGAGGGTCCGGTGTTCAACCACACAGGTCACGTTGTCCTCCTCCTGCAAGTGGGTGGGAAAGCGGAGGACGCTGCTGACGGTGAAGGTGTCATTTGAAGGAAGGGTGTTATTCACAACCTCGATGAAGGGGAAATCTGAAGGAGGATACCCATTCACCAACCAGCTGATCTGGGGCTCAGGCCTGCCATTGATGGCAGAGCATAACACAGACTGATAGTGAGTCCCATTTATGGTCTCTGCATTCAGAGTGATGTTGATTTCTGGTTGAACTGTGAACAAATTGAAAAATAAACACGTTGAGTGACATAGGCATGTCTCAGGATAATAATGCATCTGTTTAATTAAAATCTGGTGGTGCATCAGTTAACACCTTTTAATTTTAGAACTGTTTGTGGCAACTTCATCGGGCTTATTTGTTCTCACAGAGGTGAGTCGATTATAGAAAAGAAATCACATGTTATTGGCGTAGCTTACCTACTACAGTGACGATTACAGTGCCAGTGTAAGTATCTTCAAGTGATTCAAACTCACAGGTGTATTGTCCTTCTACTTCCACACCGGTCACCCTAATCTGAATTGTGAGGTTGGTGAGAGAAACTGGGAGTGAAAAGTTATCTCTTTGAAATGGTCTCCCATTGATAAATCCTGCCAGTCGCTTTTTTTTTTTTGAACTGATCTGTTGTTTCCACTCGCTGCTGTCAACAGGATCGTCACCCAGATAGATACAGCTCAGATACATGTCCTTTCCCAGGACTGCTGTGATGCTCTCAAAAGGCTCTTCACTCGAACCTAATGAGAGATCAGAAAACATTGAGAAAGCAGAAATGCCTTGAGGGGGAATGGGTTTGATGAGAGGACTGGGCACAGGGTGATAGATGCTACTTGTTGTGTTGACTCAGCCTATTGTCTGTCGCTAGTTAAGTAAAACTGTGATCAAAGAGGTAGACTAACTAGGTCAGTAGTGATAAACTCCTCAGTCATTTCTCAATTAAAAAAAGACATAAAATCGTATAAAAATAAGGCTAAAACAGACAAACAGACTATATTTAATTTGTTACAAGTAAAAGTAACTGAAAAGAAAACTGGATGAAAATGAAAAGTTTAAGGCTCAGTTTGAAACAGAGAAGGCAGACTGCGTCGACAACGAGCAAGCTTCCTTTTTTTAATCCACAAAGTAACACAATCCAACAGGAAAATCCAAAAATACAAGGAGTGAGGAAACAGGAGAACACGAAGAGTTTCAGAGGGCAACACACAGGGAAGCATACACAGGGAATGTGACGATGATGAAGACGGGACTACTTATACACCGAGGGCTGACGGCAGAATGAAAAACAGGATGAGAATGAGACACAGGTAAAAGTAATTAACACAGGTGAAGACAGTCAGAGACGGGAAGTGAAACTAATACATCACATGAAAGATAACCAGACCTCAAAGGAAGTAGCCAAAAGAGAAAGAATAACAGGGAGGAGAAGACTCTCAGGCACAGAAAGATGACAGAGGAAACTATAAGTCACCCATAAAATAAACACAGAAATTAAAGACTCATTCATAATAATATCACCAGAAGCAAAGCTCACAGTCTAGAATAATAAAGAAATTAAAACAGTATTCCCAGAATTTAACAGGCCCTAAACTGAAACCCCAAACCCTAGGATCATAATATTTTTTAAAATAAAAGATCAATAAAAGATTAAGCGAATTAATTGTCTTCACTTTGTAAAATTCTGGTAAATTATTTGTTTTTACAGAGAAAAAGCAAAAGACAAGAGGTTAACTTGCACACAGTGACAGTAATAAATAAATGCAGCCTTGTCTCCTGCCTGTGTATCTGATGGAGGACTCCATTATGTTAATGAAATGAAAACCATCCAAAATAAGATCCACACCCAGATCTTATAGAAATCAGCCACAGTTAGGGCATTTGACAGGAGAGGGCATTTAATATAGGCTGGCAGGTTTTAGCACTCTCAGAGAGGACAGTGTGCAGACTTTAATGCATACCAAGTCCCCTTCTCTCTCTGCTTCCTCCCCAGACTTCATCAAAGTGCACTTAAGGACACAGCTTGCTCTACCAGTCAGCTGGAGCCAAGAACCTCTATTCAGCTTAAGGTACATGATGAGTAAAATGACGACAGCTTACTGCTGCACTACTTCATTGAAAACCTCTTAATATGCAGCCGGCTGCTGCAGTCTAAACTGTTTGCATCAAGCACTGTTAATGCTGTTGGTCTTACTATACATCACAGCAAATGGAAACAATGTGGAGAGGCTCCAGAGCCTTTTAAGAGGAAGAGAAAGCAAGAAAGAGAAATAAATATGCTATATCAGTTCAATTATGCCTGGTGGGCTTGTAATTCATTTGCCCTTGCAGGTTAGTGCCAAAATAAATGTCAGCCAAGAATGGAGAAGGCACACCTTAAGGATACAAACTAAGTAATAACTGTGAAAGAAAAATCACACATTCTTCTACTGCATCATATTTCCTGAGTCCCAGGGGCTTCTTTTTCTCACCAGACAGCAACAATGCACCAGTGGCACAAAGCACACCTTCCTCTGCAGACTAGGGATGTGGTAAACAAATAAAGACTTTCGACTTTAGAAAATGAAGCTCTTTCACACGTTTAAACTTTCATCTCCAGCTGGAAGTCTCGGTGACTCTGCAGAATGAAGGACTGCACCAAATCAAAGGGAAGAATCTTTAAATAAGTACAGCCAGGAGAGGGTTTTCCCCAAATGTTAAAGACCTCATATATTAGTTTTAAAAGCCTGTAAAAAAAATGCAGTGGTCACACCGAGGAAGCGCATATGATTCCTAATAAAGAGTTGCCTGCCAGGTTGACATTACAAACATACAATCAGGAATGTGCTGCTGAAAAATGTATTATTTAGAACTTTGTGATGCATCCAGTGTGTAGTTTTATTGCTCATTTGTAATTATAGTTGGACTAATCAGTAAGGAAAGCCAGTAGCACTGCTGGGTATAAATGCCTCAGGTTAAACAAGAGCTTAAGGTCCAGTAAAATGAACACATAAACAGCTGATTGCAACAGATGGATTGTAACTCTGCAGACTTACCCAGAATTTCCAAAGAATGAGCAACATGTAAGAGAAGACCCAAAATCAACAGCCATGAGCATCCCATGGTGGTGTCATTGACTGAAGCAGAACTATAGACCAGCTGCATGCAGGGCACATGGTATTTAAAGGGTGTGTGTATTATGTGGTTTATGGTTTATGGCACACACCCTCTACAGCTGATATTCAGTTGTGTGAGCCACACACACACACACACACACACACACACACACACACACACACACACACACACACACACACTTAAAAGCAACTTCTTCAGTTTGCAACAGTAGGTGTTCTCTTGTGTGTTTTGCACATGTCTTACAGTTCTGTTTTTGTCAGCATCGCTATACAGGATGCGTCTGTTCAGTTACTCAGCCACCTCATATAGCACAGTATCTTGGGAAGTGGTAAAGCTATGCATCCCATCCCGCCTGGGGCCTGCAGAGACTGCCTGTCTGCGAAACAGCTCGCTATCATTCATGCCCTGCAGTTTGTGAAATCACTCACTTCTGGTCATTGTTTCGTGGCATAATGCTCCTCTAATTCACTTTGACTCTGTGTGTTTTATGTTTCTTCTTTCTTCTCTTTCTCAGCATAATTTACCACCCTACGAGGAAAAATAAAAACCAAACAATTGTGGTAGAGAACAGCGAATCTTGCAGAGGCTCAGCAGTGCACAGCTTGTCAGAGGTTGCCATCTTTCTCTAAAGTTGATTCACTTTGGCACTGACTCATGTGGACCACAAGAGGAAGACAGTGAATGAAATGACCTAACCGAAAAATTTCTGTCAACACATTTTTTTTTTTGATCGTGTGGTTTGTAACGGCTGTTTTTGAATTATCCGGTATGAAACTGCCACCCATAGTGAGAGCTTTTGTAGGCTATGAAACTGGCTTTACAACAAAGAAAATGGTAGATATCTCATCCTTTTTCGCTCTCAACCTCACATACTCACACACCCATACAGAGTAGTGTTTCCATTACTTCACAGGACTTTACATTTCCTGAAGACTCCACCATAGCTACTACTTGTCTAACCTGACGCTTACTCTGACCTTAAATCAAGTCCCCACCCTAAAATGGACATATTTACATTATGTAGAGGAGCTTTTAACCCCAAAAGGGAGGCAGCTCCCTGAACTATAACAGTGTAAACAGATTTATGGCAAATGAATTAAGCTGGTTTTATGGTCCTGACTTTGTGTCTTTTTATGTAGCGCTAAGACTACTCAGAGAGAAAAAATATTGGAAATTAACCAACAGCAAAGTTATGGAGAAGAACGTCCTTGCAGTTCTATAAAGATCCCTTCACGATACGTCTTAGCTCTTAGTATTATTCTAGCTCATACTGTCTCTTAGTATTTAGTTTTGACTCACGTCTCTGTTTGCATTTGAGTCCATTTTCCTGATTCAACCTTTGGCCGTGACAACGAGAAACCCCTTCACAACTGCCAACCAAGTGAACAACACTTTCCAGGATGTAGGCATATCAATATCAGTGTCTACACTAAAGAAGACTGCATTAAAGTAAATACAGGGGGTTTACTGCAAGGTGCAAGCCACACATAAGCCTCAGGAATAAAGAGGTAGTGTCACTACTGTGACACTACTGTTTATTGCCTGGCAGAACATTAAAAATGAGGAAGCCCAGCATCTGGTGACGTTCTTTTTTTTTTTTTTTGCCTGTCCCGTTTGGCTCTTTTGCCATCAGAATTGTTGTCTAAAGGCGAAGAAAGATGCCCAACGGATTTACTTTACCAAATTGACCATCCCAGCCTTGCCGTAATGGTCCATTTGATTCACCTTTTATTGTTTATTTTATTTTCACTTACTGAATACGGGACAGACTTGACTGGGGGAAAGAAGGGGAGAAAGAAACAGGGAAAGAAAAACAGCTGAGAAGAGGGACGGGGGAGAAGGGAAAAAGACAAAAACCAACAGAATGAGCAGAGAAAAATTAAATGCATATATCGATCACCTGGATCACCTGTTGAGAAAGAAAAAAGAAAACAAGCAGAAGAGAACAAGAGTAATAGAATAAACAACATCACAATGATATATGGGAATATGACAGTAAATACTAAATATTAAACATAGATCAACAGAACACAGTGTGCTTTGAGGTAGGAGCCAAAAAGGGTGTAGTTTGTGGGTGTGATCACCCGTGTGTACACCTGTGAGCATGGACGTGCTTGTTTTTTTTAAAAGGTTCCTTCATGTAATGATCTGCTAGAGGGTGTGGGGGGGCCACTGCCCCGTCCTCCAGGGCATGAAGCAGGTATGGAGGAGATCAAAACTCCAGACATCCAGAGGCCCCCAGAACACAAGAGACCAAGGAAGACCAACAGAGGGGCAACCGCGCCACTGTCCCAGAAAGAGCTGAGGAGAGTCCCAGATGAGGGCTCACTCAGCAGCCGCGGAGCAGAAGCCAGGGGGAGTTGCAGTGACGCGCCCGTGAGCTCCGCCGGCAGCCAGCTGTGCCTGAGTGACCGAGCCCCAGGCCGAGAGGCACCCCACCTCCGAAGTGGCCCGAGCGAGCCCCAGGCTCCAGGCCCCGATAAGCGGCCGCCAAGGAGTGAGCCGGTGTGTACCTGGTGACGTTCTTGAGTTCAAGGCTCATGGGTTTTCAACAAGGTATGAGAAATGAACATTTTTTTTCAGTTATTTATTTTGTCCAATTAGTTCTGATCCCCTGAAATGAAGGGGTTGTGTTAAAAAATTCTTTAGTTCCTCACACTTTCTTTTTGTTCAACCCACCGAATTAAAGCTGAACATCTGCACTTCAACTGCATTTGAATTGTTTTATTTAAAATTCAGATGCAGACTTTTTTCACTTAATACAAGATATTTTAGCTTGAAATAAGTGAAAAATCTGCCAACGGAACAAGTGAAAGTTTTCTAGTTTCAAGATTCACAGTCTTGAAACAAGTTCATACATCTCATTGACATGTCGCTCTGTAGCTGATTGTGTCTTATTTTAAGTGTAATGAGATAATATTAACTAGAAATATGACAAATATACTTAGTAAGATTTTGAGTTTTTGCAGTGAAATTAGAAAAAAGTTGTCTCTGTCCAGATATTTATGGACTTAACTGTACATGCGATTAAATTCCGATACTCTGATTAGTGATAGAATTGAAATCGGATAATCATAAATAGACATAAAAGCAGAACTGTGAACTTGGATAAAAAGTCATATGCTAAAGTAGAGGTGAATGGTGATTGGTTGAAAAAATGACTTGAACAAATGCTGCAGTACAGTGGCTTGCAAAAGTATTCGGCCCCCTTTTGTCACATTACAGCCACAAACATGAATCAGTTTTATTGGAATTCCACGTGAAAGACCAACACAAAGTGGTGTACATGTGAGAAGTGGAATGGAAATCATACATGATTCCAAACATTTTTACAAATAAATAACTGAAAAGTGGGGTGTGCGTAATTATTCAGCCCCCTGACTCAATACTTTGTAGAACCACCTTTTGCTGCAATTACAGCTGCCAGTCTTTTAGGGTATGTCTCTACCAGCTTTGCACATCTAGAGACTGAAATCCTTGCCCATTCTTCTTTGCAAAACAGTTCCACAACTGCTCTGTGACGGCCTCAGAGGTTGTCTAAGAGAATATTGGGAGCAACAACACCATGAAGTCCAAAGAACACACCAGACAGGTCAGGGACAAAGTTATTGAGAAATTTAAAGCAGGCTTAGGCTACAAAAAGATTTCCCAAGCCTTGAACATCCCACGGAGCACTGTTTAAGCGATCATTCAGAAATGGAAGGAGTATGGCACAACTGTAAACCTACCAAGACAAGGCCGTCCACCTAAACTCACAGGTCGAACAAGGAGAGCGCTGATCAGAAATGCAGCCAAGAGGCCCATGGTGACTCTGGACGAGCTGCAGAGATCTACAGCTCAGGTGGGGGAATCTGTCCATAGGACAACTATTAGTCGTGTACTGCACAAAGTTGGCCTTTATGGAAGAGTGACAAGAAGAAAGCCATTGTTAACAGAAAACCATAAGAAGTCCCATTTGCAGTTTGCCACAAGCCATGTGGGGGACACAGCAAACATGTGGAAGAAGGTGCTCTGGTCAGATGAGACCAAAATGGAACTTTTTGGCCAAAATGCAAAACGCTATGTGTGGCGGAAAACTAACACTGCACATCACTCTGTTCACCACCATATTTGACAGGTGTCAAATATGGTGGTGGCAGCATCGTGCTCTGGGGGTGCTTCTCTTCAGCAGGGACAGGGAAGCTGGTCAGAGTTGATGGGAAGATGGATGGAGCCAAATACAGGGCAATCTTGGAAGAAAACCTCTTGGATTCTGCAAAAGACTTGAGACTGGGGCGGAGGTTCACCTTCCAGCAGGACAACGACCCTAAACATAAAGCCAGGGCAACAATGGAATGGTTTAAAACAAAACATCTCCATATGTTAGAATGGCCCAGTCAAAGTCCAGATCTAAATCCAGTCAAGAATCTGTGGCAAGATCTGAAAACTGCTGTTCACAAACGCTGTCCATCTAATCTGACTGAGCTGGAGCTGTTTTGCAAAGAAGAATGGGCAAAGATTTCAGTCTCTAGATGTGCAAAGCTGGTAGAGACAGACCCTAAAAGACTGGCAGCTGTAATTGCAGCAAAAGGTGGTTCTACAAAGTATTGAGTCAGGGGGCTGAATAATTACGCACACCCCACTTTTCAGTTATTTATTTGTAAAAAATGTTTGGAATCATGTATGATTTCCATTCCACTTCTCACATGTACACCACTTTGTGTTGGTCTTTCACGTGGAATTCCAATAAAATTGATTCATGTTTGTGGCTGTAATGTGACAAAATGTGGAAAAGTTCAAGGGGGGCGAATACTTTTGGAAGCCACTGTATACACTTGTTATTATTACACAATTTCATTATAAGCAGAGAAAAGATACCAGCAGCAAAAATAAAAAAATAAATGCTACAACAGTTTTCCTGTTTTTTTGGACACTGCACTGTGAGTATGGTGTGAGTATGGTGTGATTATGTAAATACAACTTGTAGACGCAGAGCATTCATTAGGCTCTGGATATGATAAGTATGCATCACTCTCTGGACTATGCATCTTAAAGTATGATCTAGAATCAAGAATCTTTGCAAATATGTGGGGAATATACTGAACCACTGTAGAGGCATAAAGTGAACTTTTGAGGTGGAAAACATCCATTCAAATGCTATTTTATTAAATATTGACATTGTGTGTACTTTGGTTCCAGTTCAAGATCAAATTCACGTGTTTAATCCTTCAAGTGTAACAATCTCATTCACATTTCATGCTAACTGGCAAATTTCAAGCACTGTATCATTTGTTTTTGAATTTCTTTTTAATTATTTTGAACACAGATGAAGGGAAACTGCATTGTGATGTGTAAGATTTACTATCTGTAATCAGGCAAACCAGATTATGAACCACACAGACAGATGAGAGACATTTTGTCAGTGGGATCTAAAGAAGATTACGGCTCTCATTACTTCCAGTTTTGCTCTCTGACTTGATTCTGACTGTGGACGATCATATCTCCGGAAGGTAAAACTCAGTTCAGTCTATTACCTAAATTACATGCAACATTTGGTTTTGAGGGCAAACACTTGACACGAAGTTGAGTTTTTCTCTTAATACCTGCTGGAATCACATGGTCATGGATGCTAATTAAATTACCTGAAGCAGTTTTTCCAGAAAGATGGAAGGAGGCGGAGGGAAATTTGGAGAAGGAGCCTGGAAACCTTCAGTCTTTTGCGGGTGTGCCCTTTGCTGTCTGCGAGCCTATGCATTTTACTGACAATGAATTGTCAACATTTCACAGACGGGGTATTTATTGATTTCACAGCTGTACAGCTGGCATCCTTTTCCAGTGGCTGTCTTTCTCTTTATCGCTTTCTTTATGGACACATATGTGGAAATTCAGCTGGATAAAAGGTAGTTGGTGATCAGCCAGTAATAACGTGTGTGCAGTAAAGCATCAGGAAGCCTGCCTGTGAAGGGCTGCGTGGTAACCCACTTAACTCAGTGGAACCTTATCATCAATTTCTGGAGAGGAGGAAAGTAACTGATCATCTGCAACGTCTCCTCCTGCTGTTCTTCATTTACAGATGAACTATGACCAGGCCCTCCAGCCCTCCCACACACACAAAGGCACTTTAACAGATTCTAGCCTGACATGCAACTTGATTGATATGCCGCTATCAATCCGAGTTGCATACCAGCATTGGCATTCACGTAAAGGAGAAAATTAAAGTCACCCTATATATACGATAAGCATGCATCATTCTCTAGACTATGCATCTTAAAGTATGATCTAGTATCAAGAAGTTTTGCAAACATGTGGGGCATATACAAATAGAAAGTGAGAGGGGAAAAAAGAACTCAAGTCAGTCAAATAAAAAAAGAAAAACTGCGTTTTGCTTCAATGAATATCAGCTTTAAATGTAAATAAACATGGCCTGTTATTAAAAAAATAGGCTAACATTTTGGGTTTTATGCTTACTCATTTCTTTTTCCAAAGAGATAAAGGAGATTACAACCAATTTCTAATAGTAAGGTTAGCTTGACACAGACTGGAACCAGTGGTAACAAAGGCAGCCTACCAGCACTAAACCTCACTAATTGTGTCTTATGCATCCTGACTTTTAGTCCATACAGAAAGAGAATTGCTTGCCGGTAACTAGAACAAGATTAGCCAGATTGCATGTAACACCTTATTAATGCAATGTCTCACTCTTGGCTAGATGAGACATGCATACTTCTCTATTTCCATCACATTTTTGGCTGCCTTGTCTGCTGAACACAAAATAGTGACACACCCTAATCAGCATCTGTTAAGTGTAGGCTGTGTGCAGGCAGGAGTGGTAGTAGGAGGACCCAATGTGCAGACACTCGGAGGCGGAACGTGAACTCAAAACAGCTTTAATGCTGAACTCAAAAGGGACAGAACAGAAAACAAAAGCAGGACACAGGAAACACCAGAGCCCAAGAAAGTATCCCAAACACAGTGCAGTTCAGGGGGCCGACCGTGTGGACGGCAACGAGGTGGAAACAGTTCAGGGGGCCGACTGTGCGCACGGCAACGGCGGCGACCCAGGCGAAGGGGGGTCCGGAGGCCGGCCAAGAAAACAGTTCCGAAAAAGTTTAGGGGGGCCAGCCCAGAGGCTGATAGCCCAAGAGTCCAGAACCAGGCAGTTCAGGGGGCAACAAAACTAGGAATACAAAATAAAATTACACAGACAGAACACACAGCTAGATAAGTGTAGATCGCGACACAGAGAAAAACATGGCTTAAATACATAGAGGGAGCAATCAGGGAATGAGTAACAGGAGGGAAACACAGCTGGGGCAAATCAGGCCTAACAAGACAAAGGAAGCACAACCAGACGCATTTACATGAGACACGGACTTTCAAAGTAAAACAGGAAACATAACACAGACTGAACTTACAGACTCACAGGGAGGCACTACAGAGGGAACAGAGACGTGGGGCCAGGGCAGACACTGACACAGAGATATAGCTGTCAGGGGAGACAGCAACTAAGGATTACACAGAGACATAAACCATAAGACAGAACTCTAACAAATTAACCAAAGACTAGAAATTATAAATAATATAATAAACTCAAAAACCCTGGGTCAACGACCCAGGCATCCTAACAGCATCAGCATTAAAACCACCTGCCAAATACTGTTTGCGCCAGCAAAACAGCACTGAGCCATTAGAGCAGGGGTGCCCAATCCCGGTCCCCGAGAGCTACCGTCCTGCAGCTTTTAGATGCACCCTTGTTCCCATACACCCGAATCAAATGAATGGCTTGTTATCAGGCCTTTGCCAAACACGATGGCATGCTGAAGAGGTAATCAAACCATTTGATTCAGCTGTGTTGGAGTAGGGATGCATCTAAAAGCTGCAGGATAGTAGCTCTCGAGGACTGAGATTGGGCAGCCCTGCATTAGAGCATGGACATACACACCAAGACCTTGGCATGGATCTTTGGGGTCCTGTGGGTCTCAGGGCCAGTTTTGAATGAGGGGTTTTGAAGGCCAATTTAAAGCTTGACTAATAGTTCCTCAAGTTGGTCCTGAGCTGCTTTTCTTTTGTGACAGGGTGCTGGAGAAGGCCATTGGCACTGAGGAGTGTTGTTTTTCATTTCACTTGTAAGTGGTTTTAATTTTGTGGATCAGTGAATAACTGCAAATATTATTTAATTTATTATATTTAGTTATTGTCAAAAATATTTTCAACAAGATATAGCAAGATAATGTATGGGTCAGGGCAGGTCTGGTACTTCGGGCCCTCAGGTTAAGAGGAATCAGGGGAAAAGGGTGTTTTAGCAATGTCAATCAAGAATAAGAGTAGGAGTGGGCAGGAATCAGGACTGGGGGCCATAGCTGGTAGACTACCTGTAAGGAAGAAGGACAACAAATGCTAGACAGGAAACGAACAGCTAGAATGAGTCTGACAGACTACAGCACACCGAGGAAGCGCGGGAAACCTCTGCACACCACGCCCCCAGGAAGAACGTCATGCATACTCGCATTCACGAGAGAGTGAGAGAGAAAGAAAGAGATACTACTGTCAGTATCACAAGTTGTTCGAATGCTGCCAGGCAGGTGTACAGTGGAAACTGTGTTGCTAAGAGTAGCAACGGTGAAAAAAAGCATGCAATGTAGACAATCCATAGAGCATGGTTTTATCATCTAAATGTACCCAACATAAAAACAGTTATAATGCATAATATCCCCTTCTATAAAATTAAACTAGTTCCCTGATGTTCATTTTCTCTACTGAATTATACTACAGATGTTTGTGCTACATAGTCCACCTTAAATCACAATATAACACCTGTCTAAATATGTAAGTCTTCTCTAAAAGAAGTTCAATACACATTTTGTATTATGACTTTCACGATGTGAGGATTTATTACAAGAGTGTAAGTTCCTCATAAACCCTCGTAGGATTAGGGGGTTGTTTCCCGTGCATTCTGTTGCAGCAATGCGTCATATTTTCTCAAGTCGCAATTTTTGTTGTCATGCATTTTCATGCATCCTAATTCATGGGTTTCAGTCATCTCTAAATCTAAAGGGCGGCTCGCGGGAGTTTGATGGGGGTACATGGTGCACTCCGCTGTTGAGGAGGTGCTGACCACAAAAGCAACTGTGCACTTGTAACCACGAAAAGATAAACACATTTAAAGCAGAACAGAAGCCAACATTGTAACGGCACCTTCAAAGGTCTGCTAAACATTAAACATAAAATTCTTCTTAAAGCATATATCAGGGCACTCATGACTTCAATTCATTCACATAACTTCCTGACCTTGTTGTGAGGAGCACATAATGGTCGCTGATGCGTTTTATCAGCTCCTATAAAACAGTACACATCGACAATGAATCATAGGCATCTCAGGGATGTTTATGACTTGTTGTCTGACAACCTTCTAAAGTCACTTTAATGCTTTGTAAATCCATCACTCAGCAGCATGACATTATACACTGACTACACACGGACACGCTGGCTTCAGGCACTTTGTTGTGCGCCTGCAGCGTAAGATGACTCATTCTGAGACACTGATTTTGGTAGAATCATTTCTAAATCTGAAAGGTCATTAAATATAAACAGACAGTACTTATCACAGAGTAGAAAGTTTTGTGCAGGTGCATGCTTATAGAGTTGAAAACTTTCAAATGTTTGAAACATTCTCTGCCATTTCTTTGTTCCTTTTCCTCTTTGACTCATAACGTCTCTGATCAATCTCTTCTTCTTTGATGCCCAAGAGTGTTTTAATTGTTGAGGGGAGGTGGTTGCTGAGTGCTTAATGGTTATTTAGTTCGTGGAAATTACTCAAACAGTGATGCGGGCTGTTCTAAAGATGATGCATCTTAATGTTCAGGTCATGAACCATTTATGAACTTCAAGAGTTGAGGCTGGACAGTTGAGTGCTTTATGGTTATTTAGTTGATGGAAATTACTCAAACACACTCAAGTAGAGTGAGGAGGCATATCTGGTCATTACAGTAAGTAGTGGAAGTGGAAGTGAGGAAAGAGGGTTAGTAATAAATGATGTGCTTTGAAACATGTTTCAGGGAAGTATAGCTTTTTGTTTTCTGCCAGCTGAACCCAAAGCTTTTGGTGGCTCGTGTGTAGATGGGAGGATTGTTCTCGTTCCAGGGGTGAAAAAGCGAGCTGCTGGCTGAGCATCAAGTGAGAATGTAAGCGAAATGGACAGCAGATGGTTCTGGTTCATGCACCGGTTGTTTGGGATGTGCTGAGCATGACTGGGCCGGTGCACCCCTTCAGACCTGGCACCGGTCCTGGCTTTCCCCGCCACAGCACCAGCAGGCTGAGTCTGTGCTAATGCAACCTACAATACTCCCATTAGAGGAGGAGGTGAGTTACAAGGTGCATCTAGAGAGACAATGAATTTTGGGCCTAAATAAAGCAATCACAAAGTCCCAAATAAATAATAATAATAAATCAATCTGAGTGGCTGTATTTTTATCTTGTTACAAATCACTAAACTGTAGCTGCTGCTGCTGCTGTTGTTGTTTTTGTTGCGGCTAAGAAATTATTGTTACAGAACCCAAAGGACACGCCTCAGTAACCACTTCCCTTAGCCGCCCTGTGAAAAGGTCAGTCACTGGTCACCTTGCAGGGTTTGTACATATTTAAAGCCAAATTCAAGACGTTTGAGCTGACATTCATATGACTCAGCAGCTATAAATTGACATCATTAGCTATATGCAAATAATCACAAACACAAGGAACCATGATGCATGTACTGATTGTAACACTGATAATAGGTTTTGACAGAATGTGATGTGAAAAGTTGAATCACTACAGAGCGCCAAGGCATGCTTATGAAACTGAAGTCAGTTCTCTATTTTATTTCAAAACCTGAGCGTCAGCGTCACATTCTGGTCCCAGAAACATACCACCCAACTACAACAGTGTTGGTTCAAATCTCACAGGAAACCTTTGTAACATTTGATCCCCTCTCTCTTCTTTCTGCTTCTCTGCTGTATACTTTTGAATAATGTTTCCTAAATACAGTCAAATATCAACAGCAGGTGAAATTGTTATGTGCAATGTGAAACTGCTCATTCATATTAACAACTACAAAGAGATTTTTCACAGACTAAGCTGTTCCAGTTGTCACTGTGGAAGATTTAGGTGTTTTTCTGCCCATTAACTTGTTTTTTTGTGATACAAAGTGTCTCAGTTTTTCGGCATTGTTTTTTTTAGCAGCTGCATGCAGATGTTTTCAACTCTCTGCTCAGCATCAAGCAACAGACAGACACGATTAACAAATAGGTGGTGAACATACTGTAGCATTTAAAGTCCAATAGCTCCTTTGGGAGTTTAGACGATGAAAACAGAGCTGGAAGGAGAGTAAAGATGGGACACATGTCTACAGATGGATGTAAATCTGCAGATTCATGTCATTAGTGATGGTGAAAATGAAGCTTTCTGAAGCGCTCAATCACTATGGAGCAATTGCATTTTTTTCCCGTCCTCCACATGGATTCATTCATGCCATTTGGGCTGCACAGGGTTCTTTCCTTTTCTTTCTTTCTTTTTTACACTTGAAAATTAGCCAGATGCTCTGTGCCGTTCCTGTCTGACTTCCTGCCCCGATCATCTGCTGTGAAGCCTGCCTGACTGATGCACTTTCATTAAAAACAGGCACATTCTTCAGCAGTGAGTTGCTTCTGGGTGGCTTACCTGGTGGAATCACAACTAATGTCATGAGTGAGCGCTATGAACTCCAGTTCCTGGTGACATCTGCTGGTCACATTCTTAATCAGGCCCCTCATCATGTGACCACCATACTCCAAAACCTCCACAGTTGTATTTTAATTCAATTCAGTTTTATTTATATAGCACCAAATCATAACGACAGTTGCCTCAAGGTGCTTTACATTGTAAAATTAAGACACTATAGTAATACAAACAAAACAGAAAACCCCAACAATCATATGACCCCATTTGAGGAAGCAGTTTGGCGTCAGTGGGAAGGAAAAACTCCATTTTAACAGGAACAAATCTCCAGCAGAAAGACATAAACTGTGAAACTTATCCAGAGTGTGCCCACTTGATGACAGCTCCCCCACCCTGACCCTGAATGTATAAGCAGCTAAGAAAATGAATGAACTGATGGGTTGGTAGCTTGCTCTGTCATTATGTCTGGCTTCGTGACATCTAGGTTGGATTATTGCAACTCCCTTTACTTTGGTCTTAACTCTACTCTTCTCCATAGATTGCAAACTCAGAATGCTCCCGCTCGTCTCCTTACTGGTAGTGGGCGGTGTGTCTCTATCACCCCTGTCCTTGCCCACCTGCATTGGCTTCCCATTAAGTATCGCATTCAATTCAAAATCCTGCTGCTCACCTTCCGAATTATTAGCAATATAGCTCCAAGCTACCTCATTGAGTTACTTAGATTATACACCCCTACTAGAGCACTAAGATAATCTTCTCAGTCACTTTTGGTGCAGCCGAGATCCCGGCAGAAGACTAGAGGTGACTGAGCGTTTGCATTGGCTGCACCCGATCTATGGAGTAACCTCCCCATCACTATCTGCAAGTCTGATTCTATTCAATCCTTAAAATCGGGGTTAAAACCCACTTATTCAGCCTCGCCTTTTCTACCACTTAATGATTGTTTGTTAGTTAGTTTAATGCTTATTTCTATCTTCGGTCTACTCTTAACTACTTTTAATCATTTTTAAAATTTTTTGACTGTTTTATCCCTTACACATATTGTTCTTTCATGCTTTTATATGCATTTCTTTTGCTTCTGTGTTTTTAATGCTATTTAACATGCTAGCATGTTTGTACTTTGCCATAGCCTTCATCCTCCCTGTTACCTCATCTTACCCTCTTGTATGTCAAGAACTTTGGTGCACCACTGGTTTTTAAACGTTCTATATAAATAAAGTTTGTTGTTGTTGTTTACAATAAATGACACATGAACTATAAAACTTCAGATTTGTTGGCCCTCATAGACTGTATATACAGGGAGTGCAGAATTATTAGGCAAATGAGTATTTTGTCCACATCATCCTCTTCATGCATGTTGTCTTACTCCAAGCTGTATAGGCTCGAAAGCCTACTACCAATTAAGCATATTAGGTGATGTGCATCTCTGTAATGAGAAGGGGTGTGGTCTAATGACATCAACACCCTATATCAGGTGTGCATAATTATTAGGCAACGTCCTTTCCTTTGGCAAAATGGGTCAAAAGAAGGACTTGACAGGCTCAGAAAAGTCAAAAATAGTGAGATATCTTGCAGAGGGATGCAGCAGTCTCAAAATTGCAAAGCTTCTGAAGCGTGATCATCGAACAATCAAGCGTTTCATTCAAAATAGTCAACAGGGTCGCAAGAAGCGTGTGGAAAAACCAAGGCGCAAAATAACTGCCAATGAACTGAGAAAAGTCAAGCATGCAGCTGCCAAGATGCCACTTGCCACCAGTTTGGCCATATTTCAGAGCTGCAACATCACTGGAGTGCCCAAAAGCACAAGGTGTGCAATACTCAGAGACATGGCCAAGGTAAGAAAGGCTGAAAGACGACCACCACTGAACAAGACACACAAACTGAAACGTCAAGACTGGGCCAAGAAATATCTCAAGACTGGTTTTTCTAAGGTTTTATGGACTGATGAAATGAGAGTGAGTCTTGATGGGCCAGATGGATGGGCCCGTGGCTGGATTGGTAAAGGGCAGAGAGCTCCAGTCCGACTCAGACGCCAACAAGGTGGAGGTGGAGTACTGGTTTGGGCTGGTATCATCAAAGATGAGCTTGTGGGGCCTTTTCGGCTTGAGGATGGAGTCAAGCTCAACTCCCAGTCCTACTGCCAGTTTCTGGAAGACACCTTCTTCAAGCAGTGGTACAGGAAGAAGTCTGCATCCTTCAAGAAAAACATGATTTTCATGCAGGACAATGCTCCATCACACGCGTCCAAGTACTCCACAGCGTGGCTGGCAAGAAAGGGTATAAAAGAAGAAAAACTAATGACATGGCCACCTTGTTCACCTGATCTGAACCCCATTGAGAACCTGTGGTCCATCATCAAATGTGAGATTTACAAGGGGGGAAAACAGTACACCTCTCTGAACAGTGTCTGGGAGGCTGTGGTTGCTGCTGCACGCAATGTTGATGGTGAACAGATCAAAACACTGACAGAATCCATGGATGGCAGGCTTTTGAGTGTCCTTGCAAAGAAAGGTGGCTATATTGGTCGCTGATTTGTTTTTGTTTTGTTTTTGAATGTCAGAAATGTATATTTGTGAATGTGGAGATGTTATATTGGTTTCACTGGTAGAAATAAATAATTGAAATGGGTATATATTTGTTTTTTGATAAGTTGCCTAATAATTGTGCACAGTAATAGTCACCTGCACACACAGATATCCCCCTAAAATAGCTCAAACTAAAAACAAACTACAAACTACTTCCAGAAACATTCAGCTTTGATATTAATGAGTTTTTTTGGGTTCATTGAGAACATGGTTGTTGTTCAATAATAAAATTTTTCCTCAAAAATACAACTTGCCTAATAATTCTGCACTCCCTGTAAAGATGGACGTACCCACAGTTGTCATGATCCGGGTGAGTGCAGGGTTTTTCCCATGGTTCCACCTCTGGGTGCAGTCCACACCTGTTGTCAATCTCCAGCTAACCTCTGTTAGTGTAGGCCACCACAGCTCTTGTGATTTTGTTCACAGTGCTTTCTCTGCTCACCCTGTGCTTTGTCTGCTTGCAGTGATCCACAGCTCAAATGCTGACAATACTAGCCTTCATTTGGACGATGGTCTTCTCAGCAGCTCTTTCAGTCCCAGCTCATGCTCACTTCTCTCCCCTGGCTGCCTCCCTGCCTCAGCTCCTGGATATCTTGGATCATCATCTGGCTTTATCTCTGTCTCACTCAGACCACTTACCCCTTCCACGCCAGCCCTCCATCTGCAACAAGTAAGACAATTCATGTCCACGTTTTGCTCTTACCTGAACTGCACCAGAACACCTTCTGAACTTCCTCCTTGTGTTACAGGGACTCTGGGGCGCCCCAGAGTTCATGTTAATATTGTTTCCTAGTGTTTCATGTGTATTGCACAATTCACGTTTGCTACATTACTTCATAGAATTTCACGTGCATGTCATAGTTCACGTAAACTTCATAGTTCACATGGTTGCTTCACAGTTATCTTTCTCAGTTTGCAAATAAAGCCTTGTTTTCACGTTACCAGTGCCTCCATCTGTATCTGCAGTTGAGTCTGTTTACCTGGTTTGGCCTTTGGCCATGACAACAGTGACTTCACCCACTGACATCTGTAAGACTTCTTTAAGAGACAAGTGGAGTCGCCTTCTGCTGGCTAGCTGTCTTTGTCCCACTGCAAATCATAACTTTATTTATATATAGCGGCAGTAAATATAAGGTTTTATACAAATATACGATTATTTCTTTTTAAAAATGTGCTTACTGCCCTTTAACAGTTTCTATATACTGGTTTGTGTTAAATCAAACACAAATTTCCTGTTGAATTTATGTGTTTGTGACCAAGTAAAGCATGCTCTTTTATTGAAGATGAAATATTGCCTTTTGCAGTGTGAGGATGCCTTCTGCAGGAGGTAATAAATGAGTTAAAGCTGTTGCTTTCGTTGACAGCAAGCTCTTAATTAAAGCAGTATGGGATAATGAGAGTTCACCTCCATTCAGGCATGCTCTGCACTAAACTCAGCTGACACAACAGAAAATTCACATGCAACCTTAGACCTAGGGGACAAATTACTCTGGCACCAGCCAGGCAGGGACTGTGCAGGAAGGCGAGCATCAAATCAATAGAGTTTTATAGACCTGAATCCCATCTAAGTGTTCCTCCTTAGCTCTGTTACTTTCATTCATCTTTCTGTCTTAGCCTGTTCAGTAGAGGAGTGAAATGACACATTTTCAGACAGCTGTGATGGATATTATGTTTTTTACTCTCTGTTAGTTGATGTGATGTCTCTGTTCTTACTATTACACCTGTTTTTATGCTTGATACGATGCCACTTCACGTTTCTCTGCATAGTTTCACGTTACAGACAAAAAGTCATTGGTGGAAAGTTTATGTGAGAAGTCTGTTTAAAATTTTGGCTGAACAAAACTAATGGCTGCCACCTGTAGGTAGAATTGATAACTTGTGATTTCTGGTAAAAAGTACTCAACATAGTAGAAGGAAGCTTGCATACAATATCTAAAATGTTGCAAAACATCAGAAATGAAAAATAAGTCTAAACCCAGTCCCAAGATCATTTGTAAAGAGCATTTCTAGCATATGTGAGAATGGCTTTAAGATGTACATGGATGACATTTTTCATCATTTACTGTTTTTCTATACTGTACAATATTTATTTAAGGTAATATACTACACACCTGTAGATGCCATGACAATTAATTACAATTATATATTTGACTTAACATGATGTGCAGAAATCTGAACACTGAGTAAAGCTAATTTCCTTTTCCACAGATGAGTCTCTGGAATTATGTTCTGATCCTTCTCAAGACAAATTGGATATAAAGTGTAGTAGTATTATTATTATTATTATTATTATTATTATTATTATTATTATTATTATTATTATATGTCATCAGCTCAGTGAGTTTAGGCACGTCATGGTCAAGATTTCCATGATTTAAGTGACTTTAAACGTGGAATGGCTGTTAGTGCCAGACAGACTGGTATTTCAGAAATGATGATTTAGTGGGATTTTCACATCAGAACAAATTCTCTGGGGTTCACAAAGAATGGTCTGAAAACAAGGAAATATCCAGTGAGTGGGATAAAAATATCTTGTTGATGCCAGAGGTCAGAGTAGAATGACCAGAGTTCTGCAGTGTGATAGGAAGGCAAAAATAACTCAAATTCAGTTTTATCATATATTTATATATAGCACTAAACTGGAACAGCAGTCACTTCACTCATTACAACCAAGGTATGAAGAGCATCTCAGAATGCACAATACATCGAACCTTGAACCAGATCAGCCACTCCTGTCACCAAAGGCTCACCAAAGTTGGACAATGAAAAACAGAAATATAATTTCCTGGTCCAGTAACTCAATATCTGCTGGAACATTTGGCCAGTATGGTCAGAATTTGGTTTAAACGACATGAAAACACGGATCCTGCCTTGTATCAATGTTTTCAACTATCAGCTATCTCAAGCTAGAGTCTTGAACATAACATTGATTGCACTCAAATGTCTGCCCCAGTCACCATATTTGAATAGAGATCTTGTGGGTATGGTTTAATGGGAGATTTACAGATTGGCTGGCTACACGGATGTCCAGATTAAAAACCTGCAAAAAATGTTTGATGCTATTAAGTGTATATGAACAAACTTTGAGGAATGTTTCGAGCACCTTGTTGAGTCTAGGCCATGAAACATTAGGGCAGCTCTGATCCAGTTCTGACCAGGTCCTACCTGGTCCTAACAAAGTGGACCTAGTAATTTGCCTGGGGACTGTAAACATGCCTTCCAGCAGCAACAAATGACATAATATTGTACCAGTAATCATAGTTCGACTATACTTATTTACAACTAGGGTATTCCTACATATCTCTGCTTCTATCTCTATCATTTTGGTTATATTACCACTGTTAATAAGTATTTATATCTGGTTGTAATGGTAGTTGTAGTTAAGAGTATTTCTTTCATCATTAGCCACTACCTGACAGAGAGCGCACAGCTGTAACACACAATTATACCCTAAAGTATAGACAACATGATTCCTGCCTCTCTAGAGTTCGCATCATTTCTGTTGTCAGTAAAATTGACCCTAAATCAACAAACAGTTTTGTATGTAGACTTAAAAGCACTTGGTCATGATAAATAATCCTCTGCTGAGGTGGTTTGCAGTCCATCAGCAAGTGTGAAAAACCATTAAGCACACACATAGACGATGCAGACCCTCAAAAATCTCTTTGGCGCCTCTTTTCCACGCAATGAGTCCTCAGGCAGTGCATTCTTGCAGCACACTGTACTGCAGGGTCACCAGCGTTCACACGCAATTTAACAAAGCAATGACAAAATCTAAAAGAGAATCCAAACCTTTGACCTCTGATGGCTGGAATTACATATCCCAAACCTTATCAGCGGAAACCATTTCAAACAAGACTTTTCAGGAAGGATCTTCATTGTACCCAAGTGATCGCTCTCTATGAATCTGGCTGCAGCTGACCTTCATCTTACCTACACTGACTCAGCATTTCCTGCTTAATGTTAAGTGATTATCCTGCTGATGATGCCCTGTGGGGATAAGAGACATTTGTCAAGAATCAGTCCAGCATTTTCCTAACCACGCAAGCCTCAGAAGTCTGAGGCCATAAATTCCAGCTATCTGGTATCCACAGTAAGCTTCAAATTGTTTCTTTTAATTCAGTCTCATTATATATGTGTACTGTGAAACATTAAGTGTATGTCAAATGGTGAAGTCTCGGTTTAAGACATAAGTCATTATCGTTAATATATATGCCAAACAAGAAATAAAAGGAGTAATAAAAGTCCCATATTCTGATTATTACTGCCTCATAAGCTATGGCACCATGTCATAAATTATTAGCAGTATAATGGCAGCCACTAAAACTCCTCTGCTAAATTGTGTTCATGAGTTAAACACTGTCACCGTGTTGAGTGTAATGCATTACTTTTTAACAGGTTAGCGTCACCTGATTACTTTTTTTGTTAGGCTGTCTAGGTCTCAGTCGCACAGGCCTACAGACTGATCAGTGACACCCATCCATCCAGTTACAGGACTAACACAGTGACAAATTATTCACACTCTCATTCAAGCCTCTAGCCAATACTTAGAGTCACTAATTAACCTGTGAAACATGTGAGTGGTTGCTTTGGCCGGTGAGAGGAATCCTAGAGAGAACCCATGCAGACATTGGGAGAACATGAAAACTCCAAACTCCAGTCTGGCAGTGGATTCAAACCCCAGACCTTCTTACTGTGAGGCAATAGTGCTACCCACTACACCACTGTATGGGCCCATTTCGAGAATCACTGTCCTAAAAGTTCACATTCTTTTTAATATGTCTGGTTCACATGTAGAGCGAGGAAGTCATTTTTTACAGATCGGATAAGTGATGCATGTGCTATTTGATACATAAAGTTTGTATTTCAGTGTCACGAGGCTGCACTGCATGAAATGGATCTGTTTGAGGGAAACTGAGGTCATCAGTAAGTTTCATATTTTCTGTATTGAGTGGCAGCACTCAGTTTAGAGACGGTCTGTCACTGCAGTGCAAGAGTTTTTTGTGTGTGATGAATGTGTTTCTGCTCATGTACTGAGTTCAGCCTCATATACTCCGTTTCCAGTCATACATCAATAAAAGCCTTATTGCCCCAGTTTGTTCTTGTACTCATTTCTATGCCTGTTTCTCTCAGTTTGTAACACTTCCTCAGTGGCATCAGGCCCTGTGAAATGCTGCTGATCTCCAGTGAGGCCCCAAGCTGCATTCTCAGGAAGAGATTAGTGCTTACCACCCATCGATTATCATCTTTCAATATACGTCAACTTATTATGATTGAGTTTATGGTCCTTGGTAGTGAATATTGGATGACCGGGGAATTTTGCTCTTGGTTTCTTTGTTTGTTTTTGCTGTAATTTTTGGTCTGTCAAACATTTTGTTCCCAAAAGAAATATATTAACAAATACCAAACTGATTAGCACAAACTATGGTAAATTCATGACTCCCAGAGGATGATTCATGATTCAGGCGTCGCCCTTTCTCCTCAAACTTTGCTCGGGCATCACTAGAAGGGTAGCATGAAAACCAACACATTTCAAAAAGTGTATATCTTACTTTGAAGGCAAATGAGTAGTTGGTAGTGTTGGGTGTAATCCATTCCTCGGTTAACCTTTTAAGGAGTTTCTGCATTAAATTTAATAATCAAATTGCTGTTATAGTTTCCTAAGATTTCCTGAAGATTCTTCAGTTATCTGGATGACAGCCAGATATAAAGACAAAAAACATCAGCCGTGCCTTTTAATCATCTGATTTTGGTTTTCGTCTATGGAGGAGGAGAATGGCGGGGGGATTTATATCTTTTGAGGAGTGGAAATATGGAAATTACTTGTATTTTTATTGAACAAAAGGACAAGAACATCATGGTAAAGTGCAACAAGGACATAAACAGGTATATTATATGCTAACACAACTTCAGCTCTTTGGAAACATCTGCACAAACGTGCTAACGCAGAACAAGAACCAGAGAAGCCAGAGTGGTGGCAAAAACAAGTTGCAGCCCAACAGCCAGAGCCTGATCTTCAACAAGTAAAAGGCAGTGATGGGGACTCAAGCTGTTAGCACTGTAGGATCTAGTTCTACCTGCACGGTACTGTTGCTACAGAAGAATCAATGTCACCATAGCGCTGAAGTCTCTTTGGGGTGGTTTTCAACTTTGAACACAAAACCAACAACCAACAGCAAACTTAAAAACACTGAGGATTTAGCAGTCGAGTGAGTTTGTAGTCACTGTGAGTGTTTTGTTGTCGCTCAATAATTTATTGATCATAGCACAAGTCGTATGCTTTGAAAGGGTCATACATTTTATTCACATTATGGCATCTCTAAAGTTGAAGAACTGGAAAGAATTTCACATAATTTAATTAATTATTAATTTTCTTTTTTTTCTCAAGCTGTTTCACTTTTCTACAAAGATGACATGCAGGGCAGGGGCAGAAAATCCAATAACTTGTTTGTTTTGAAAATTCTAGCAAACCCAGCTGTGAGATAATGCCTCAACACAGAGACCCACTTTTTGCACAAAGCTGCAGCTTCTCTGCCAACCCAAACACAGCTTGACCACACTGCAGTGACCTCTGTCCTTGCTGGTGTCTTGGTTTGGTTTGACATGCACTCCCTCATTATAACACACGACCTATATATGATTACTGTCTCTCCATCTCCTGGCAAATAGCTTTTTTGTAATGACATGTAGCCTTTAGAGGAAAAAGGAGATCTAAACATGTATTTTGGGATTTACATTCCACTTAATAATATCGAGGGGGGAGGGCTGGGACATTTTTTTGAGTAAAGCTGGTCTGACTGGAGCCAGACGCAGAGGCCAGACAGTTTTATTGCGCTGTGGGATTACTGGCTGAAATGAAAGTGTATCATCACGGCTGCTGACGGGCCAATTCATGACCTCCAAAGGTAACAAAGCCCGGGGAGATTTTTACACAAGAACATACACGTACATCAGCCAAAAGAAGAATGCCCTGTGACATTTGTTCTGATACCACCACAGGAGACACCCGGACGTTCAGCTAATTAGGGAAGGAAAGAGTCCCGACTGTGCTGTGATGGGGAGTTCAAGTCAGGTGAGATTTTATTTACATTCCTACTTAATGAAACAAATAAAATTGCTGCTAATAATTTGAGAAATACAAATACTGAAAATACCAAATTATACACTAATTCTCTTGAGAAACATTATGTATTTAACAAGAGCAACATGGCCATTAGGCAGTTAGCACACAAAATTAGCTTGTAGTATTCACAAGTAAGCATAAAACAGGACCTGGGAACCATGACTAAGAGAAGCTTAAAGGTAAACACTGGGAGACAGCATTTGAATGCATCATTTAAACTCCTGCGATGTGGAAGGAAATGCTCAATATACAGAAATCAGAAAAAAGTAGCAGAACAGTGAAAGTCTTTGAGCTTTGCACACTTTGATGTGATAGATTCGAATGCATTCATGTGTAAGTACCATTCAAATTACTCAGTTTAGAGGTATTTTTAATCTGGTGATTATGGGAATTTTCATGCATCACATGACAATAATAATATAACAGCTCATATCACGTTTTAACTTTAAGAAAAATGTAGTGAAGTGGTACCGCAAGCTCTAATAGATGCAGTTACACTTCACTAGTCATCTCCACATCTAGTAATTGGGTAAATTAACAGTCCCTGCATGCAAAATGCAACAATGGAGTTTTACTAGAAGTGAACCAAGGGGAACTGGAGAGGAATCCTCTGAAGTGATGAGGGGGAAACGTTTCACAGTAAGAAGCTTACGCTCAGCACCTTCAATATTTTTTTGCAGACTCCTAATTGCTCCAGTATTTTTCCATCTATGTTCTAAATCATGGATGCCTATTACACTTAACTATAGCTGCAGTTTCCATAGTTTCATGAATAAAATTCTGTTGAGAACATGCTGAAGCCTAATCTTTTTTTTAAAAATAAGGCATCCGTACTACTCCGATACTGGAGTTTGGGATGTAGCTACATTGATGGAAAGATGTCCAATACAGGCAGCTGAAGCTGACTCTAGTCACTAAACTGAGCTTCTTCACTCTGGGTTTGTGCTGTTGGAGCCTTTTGGAGAATTTTGAATTAATTATCTGACTAATATTATGTTTTGCTGTGTGGTACAGACCATCCCAGAAGTTTGTGATTCAGTTGTGTTGGCTTCTGTGAGACCAACAGGCAGATAGTGAATACAAATTGTTCTTCTTAAAACAGGAACAGCGATAATATTGGTTATTGTTCATCATCCAACCATATTCACCTCTATGTAGAACAATGTTTTTTTTTTCTAGATTTGGCTAATTTTTAAAGCATTTAGGCAAATCAGTGACCACCCACAAATTAACATCTCAGTATGTAGAAAGTCTTCTTTGCTGAATCTTCCACTGCTCTTTATAAAAACAGAAAACAGTTGCTATTATAGGACCTTGTTGTAAACCTAAAGTCTGTTTGCTCTGCCTGTGTGATTTATTTTATAATATTAAATATGGATTCTATCCGTTGTGAAGAGCATTAAAGAGATAAAGACACATGTGAACCCTGTCATCCCAGGCGGAATGAACACATGTGTATCCCTGTTCTCATTTGCACTCTTACCAGTGCTTGCAGAGCTTCGGACACAGTATATTTCCAAATAAGTGACCCCACCCACCTCAATCTGAACAAACAGTATTAACACGATTAATCAGCAGGGAGTAACCTGCGATCATTACCGCCAATAAACTCCAGTGTGCATGAAGGTTCATTCTGACAGGAGGATAAAAGGTGGAGAGAAAGTGTAATTTGTTAGAAACACATCTCATCCTGACACCGAGTGGCAAACAGGATCAGGCCTTTTATCTAAAAATCCAAGAATGGAATTAAGTTTAACCAGCCTTTATTATATCCCCCACCTGCTGATAAAAACAGTGAATATGTTCTGCTCAGGCTTCATTTTTTAGTCTTCTCTCCTTCCTCTGAAACCATGGGGGCAGCAGCCTCCAACTCCTGACCATCGCAGCGTGAGCGGAGCACTGGCCAGTGTTAAGTCTCAGTAATTAAGACTTCATGCTGTTCAACTTTAAAAGCTCCTAAATGGGCCTCCTGCTGCACCCCCCGAACCTCTCTGTTTCAAGTAATTTATCCATTTTGACATGAGTTGTGCTTTGCTTCATTCTCAGGTCTCCTGCTACACACGCTTGTGTTGTGGTTAGCACAAAAGAGTTCTTCTCCTCCTTTTGTCTCTGCTGCTTTGTCATCCCTGGTTCTGTATATGATCATGGTTGTGTTTAATTAAGTCAAAAGTGCCCTAATTTAAAGTAGAGGGGAAGTAAGTCATGTGGTCAATCGGGAAATGATTCTGAGGAGATTCTGATTCTGTATCTCATTCATCTTGTACAGATTTTGGTTGTATGACTGGTGAGTTTTGATCTATTATACAACCACTGATGCAGCCTCTTGATTTTATAACTCAGCTAACTTGAGGCCCTCAGGTTAACTGGACAGCAGCACAATTTGCTCTGGATTACCACTGGCACTATGTACAGTCATGAAAAAAGCACTCTGTGCTCTTTGTACAGGACACTAAAAAGTCCTCTGAAAAACTAATTACACGCTATAGCAGCACTAACATGAAGCAATCATCTTCTCTATAACTTTATGAGTTTTTCATGTTGTTGTTTTTTTAAGAATTTTTGGTCCACTCTTCTTTACAACATTGCTTCAATTCACTAAGATTTGTAGTTTATGTACTTCTCTTAAAGTCTCACTGAAGTATTTCAATCAGGTTGAGATCTGGACCTTAACTGGGTGACAGCAACACCTGGATTCTTTTCTTTTTCAGCCACTGTTTTGTAGATTTGATGGTGTGCTTGGGATCATTGTCTTGTTTAGTGACACAGTTTATGCCAAACTTTAGCTCTCAGGTTGCTTTCCATTTGATTTTAGAATGCTTTGTTATACAGAGGAATTCATGGTCAACTCAATTACTGCAAAGTTCCAAAACAGTTGTTACAGAAGTTGCAAAACAAGGCCAAATCATCAACCCTCTCCCACCATGCTTGACAGCTGGCTTGAGATGTTTGTGCTGACGTGCTGGTTCTGTGCATTCTGGCCGAAAATCTTCACTTTGGTCTTATCTGTGCAAAGGACATTGTTCCATAAGTCTTTCTTATAGATGTGGTCACGCTCACTGATGATTAATTAATCAAGCATTTGATTAGCAGCATCTGACTGCTATTTACTCTCTTAATTCTTGGGGACGCAGTAAGAATGTATTTAGAGTCCAATGAAAGCATTCTTTTTCACCATAGGCAAGGCAAGGCAAGTTTATTTGTATAGCACAATTCAACAACAAGGTGATTCAAAGTGCTTTACAGAGACATTAGAAACAAAAACTACAGGCTACATTTCACTGTGTGTTATACTTGTATAACTATGCATGTGACAAATAAAGAACCTTGAACCTTGAACCTTGAAAACAAATAAAAAGCATGATTTAAAATTGATTAAAACAAGCTAACTAATTAACAAACAAACAAACAAAACAGTATATAAAATCAAAACAGATAAAATCAGAACAGTAGATAAAATCAGTAGTTAAATGTAAGTTTTGAAATTTAAGCTTAAAAGTGTGGATTTGGTGCTTTATTCAAATGCAGCTGAGAATGGGTGAGGCTTCAACCTGGATTTAAATAAACTGAGTGTTTCAGCTGATCTGAGGCTTTCTGGGAGTTTGTTCCAGATATAAAGAGCATAAAAGCTGAATGCAGCTTCTCCGTGTCTGGTTCTGACTCTGGGAACTGATAAAAAACCGGATCCAGATGACCTGAGGGACCTGGAAGGTTCATACTGGGTCAGGAGGTCACTGATGTATTTTGGTCCTAAACCATTCAGAGCTTTATAGACCAGCATCAGGACTTTAAAGTCTATCCTCTATCCTATCCTAGGATATGCAAGTGGAAAGGAATTTGTGGAGATTTGTTATTATTGCAGTTATTTTTGCTTCACACAGTTAAGAATGATGAAAGAAGGAGATAGGCTTCAAAATATGATATTACTGCGGTAAATTACCAAAGCCTCTCAACAAAAGTGAAACTGAATGATAATTTTAAGAAAAAGAGGAAAATATGGACGTGCTTAAAATAACATAAGCGGAGAATGGGAGAACTGTATATAGATATGAGCACGCAGCAACGACAGATGTAGTTAAAATATCCAAACCAAAATGACACAACGACATGAGTCATGAAATGACAACATGACTCAAGTTATAATGATGCTGGCTGCTTTGAATTGTGACTGCTCTGTCTGACCCTGCACTAAATCCCAAGTGCTGGTGATACATCATCCAGAGGAACAGCTGAGTGTGACAAGCTCATCTGTCCCAGCCAGGAATCACGTCAGGAAACAGGGAAACAGCTTGACAAAAGACTCAAGGCGAAGGCTGGAAAATGAAGACGGCCAACACAAATCAGAGTTAAACAGATAATAAAAGATAAAAGCCAAACTAGCAGACCGATTCAGAATAAGGTGAGTTGGCAGGGGCTTTGAGGTGAAGTTTTATGACCACTGATCTGCTCTGAGAACTAGGAACAAACATCTACAGCCTCTGCTGGTGGTCTGCTGGCTGATAAGCTCTGACACCGAAGCAGTGAACCGGGCAGAAGTCACATGACGAGCGCCGTCACATGCACAAATGCACAGAGTCGGTGGGATCAGAGTGGAGTGTGGACTGCCGGTCCGGCTGTCAGACTGCAGGTCCAGCTGTTCACAGGAAGCGTGCAGCAGGAGCGGTGGGTGTCCGCTCAGTCACATTAGATACTGCTTATTGG
The DNA here is from genome assembly GCF_057382275.1 of Copadichromis virginalis. Taxonomy (NCBI): domain Eukaryota; kingdom Metazoa; phylum Chordata; class Actinopteri; order Cichliformes; family Cichlidae; genus Copadichromis; species Copadichromis virginalis. The sequence goes on along the minus strand of NC_140631.1, from coordinate 32,528,043 downwards.
GCCTTGTAGAAGTAGCAGACTGACAGACGCAGGCAGGTGAAGGAGATTGAACACTAAAAATAACAACAGAGGATCCAGAGAACAACAGAAAGACAGATGGAAATGCAGACAGATAATGATCGATGGTAGTGGAGAGGTCTTTTTTTAGGCAGGCCAGCAGCATGGCCCTGAGGATGACAATGTTTATCGGGTGATCAGGTGATCTTTGGTCAAGACTAAAACAATGGACAGATATTCATTGTGGCTGGAGGATGTATTCCATTGACTTTAGTGATCCTGTGACTATTTCTCTCCCACAATTGTTCTCAGACAAAGAAGTTAAAGCCCCACATATCCCATTTCCCCTCATTAATTAACAATAATGAAAAATACTCCAAGATCATTTTTTATTTAATAAATTATGAATGAACTATGTTTAACTATATTTTTTTGGAAAGCTGAGTTCAGTTTCACTATCCCATTTAGACGTGAAACAGAGTAAAAATGTCAAAAAGCATATCATGTTACAAACTACAGAAACAGCTGAGAAACAAGTCATTGACATCTGTCAGTCTGCAAAGGGTTCCAGCTTTGGAACTCCAGTGAACCACATTATCCAGAAATGGAAAATAACTGGAAAGAACAGTGGCAATTCTTGCCAGGAATGGCTTGCCTACCAAAATTACTCCAAGAGCCCATCAACAGCTCATTCAGGAGGTCACAAAAGAACCCAGGACAACATCTAAAGAGCCGCAGGCCTCACTTACCTCAGTTAAGGTCAGAGTTCAGGATTGAACAATAAGAAAGAGACTGGAAGAGTTCAAAGGTGAAACTCAATTCTGACCAAAAGAACACGAAGGCTTGTCTCATATTTGCCAAAAAAAACCCCCAAAACTTCTTGATGATCCCCAAAACTTTTGGGAAAATATTCAGTGGACTGATGGAACAAAAGTTCCGATTTTGGAATGTTTGCATCCCATCACATCTGGCATAAAAGTAACACTCCATTTCATGAAAAGAATAGTCAACAGTCACAGATTGTGGTGCTAGTGTGGTGGTCTTGGGCTGCTTTGCTACTTCAGGGCCTGGACAATTGATGGAACCATGAATTCTGCTCAAGCACACTTTGGCTATGCAGCAGGATCCACCTCTGAAACAAAATGAAGGTTTTGGAGTGGCCTATTTAAAATTCACACTTAAATGCAATTGAGATGATTTGGTATAACCTTAACAGGCTAATCATAGTCAAAAATCCTTCAGAGTGGCTGAATGAAAACAATTATGCAAAGATGAGTGGACCAAAATTCTTACAAACAATAATCACAAACACTTCTTTATAGTTCTTGCTGCCAAAAGTCTAACAAGCAGCTATTAGGTTTAGTTTAAAAAAAATTCTACATAGGCCCATAGTGTAATGGTTACAACTGCTTGGGAAGTACAAGGTCACTTTTTGTGCTTGCCAGGGTCACTTTAGTTTTGTATAATATTAAAATTTAATTGATGATCTGAAAAACAAGAAATCGGGAAGCGGCAAATACTTTTTACACTTTAACTATACAATGTTAAATAATGTAATAATATACACTTAAAGCTTCTGTGATAATCATAGATGAAATATGGTGTATTCTGCTCCACAGTGGTTTAATCTACTACCCACAATTCCCTAATTTCTCTACTTTGCAAAGGTGAACCTGAAACAAAAGACGTGTGAGACAGCGTTCTTTTACTACTTTTTGATAAAATAGATTAATGGTTATAATCACACTGCATTTTGTTAACTCCGTTATCTTGTGGTTGAATGTTGTGTCTCAGTGCCAAGGGAAGGCACCTCTCCTAATACATGTATATGGAGGAAGGAGGTCTGTGCATGGTATCTGGTTGAACTGTCATGCAGTTTTAAAGTGGTTTTGTTCTATATTCATTTCTGATAGAATGTGGTTATTTTCCATGGGCTGTCCCACCCTCACGGGCCAGTTTTTAGGCTTCCTGTGCAACCCCATTTAAAAAATCCTGGAAATGCCCGCAGTTCTTGTGGTTCACCAAGCAGCAGCAAGGCCTCAAACATGCTCAACTCAAATATGCAAATGGAAATGACAATGTCTGGCCCAGCTGGTGTAAACATGCAACCCCAGTGAACAAACAAAAACGTGCCCTTTAAATGCACTGTTGGAGGTCCTCAATCTCAGTCTTAGAGGAGGCCATATAGACTAGTTAAAGATATGCAGAGTGTTTCCATGACCACACTAGTTAACAATCACAGCGACCTTGGGTGATTGTGTGCTTACTGTACTGAAGAAAAAAGGCAGAAAATACAATGTTCGACCAGAGGAAGAGAGCAAATTCTCATCTGAATTAAGAGGGTCACCCTTCCTTTTTTTGTTTCATGTTACTTAAACTGCAGCTTGGACTTGTTTGGCTTTGAAAATATTCCGGGTGGCACACATCAGAATGTGCAGCTTTCTGAGAGCAGCTCAAATCACTGTGTACTTAAATTGACCCATCTCTGGAGTTTCAAAGTTCTCACGGTGAAATATCTTAGCATCTCCAAAATGGCTATTCGTAGTTCCCGGATGACGTATTCTAATGACTTTTGGGATCCTCTGACTTGTCCTCCAGCGTCACCAGCAGTTTGACATTTTTGCGTTTTATTGAACTATCCTGACAGTTACTGGACAGATGCCCTAAAATGATAAAACAAGCAGTTTCTCCAGGCACCTCATATATCTTTCACAAATAAATATGCAGGTGCAGCTGACTCCTAACGGCATTTCAGTCTGCTCCAAATGTGTGTTGTTGTTACCTTTTATATACCCTACGGTGACTTCCCAGGGACCACTGCATTGTTTTGGAGGGATTAAAATTCACTGAAGATTATATCTGCTTCAGCACTGCAGAACAATGGAGGGGGATATGGGGGTCTTTCTGTCGCCGCCCAGTAACATGGCTGCCCACCCATTCTGATCAGAGGTTGTAGCATGCCCGGAGCCCAATTAGAAGCTGGTTTATATAAAAACCACACAGTTAACTGTCTGCTCCTTTCACCCTGACATGAGTGCTTTTTTGTCTTTAAAGGTGGCTGCAGTGATAGCTGTTCTCCTCGACAAATGATCTGATGGATATTTTCTCACTGCTACACTCCCCCAACCTGCATGTTTATACTATATTTAATGGACTCCTGAGAAAACCACTCTGTCTTCCCCATTTAACTTTATATTGTACAACACGATATGCTGCTCCAAGTACTTTTCCTTAAAGTGTCTCTGGAAAACTTTCTGAGTCAGCAGAGAGAAACGCAGCCTCACAGCAGCAAGCTTTTCCATGGCAGCAGAGCGGGCTGGGAACCGCACACGGGATCTGATCTGTGAATGGCCCTCAGTGCAATCCAGAGTAACAATGCGGCTCATCGATGAAAACCTTCATTGTCTTTGCTCTCAGTCTCTGAGGACTCACTGCACAAAGGGGGTTTTGTCACAGTGCCCAGCCTCTCTCCTTTGTCGGAAGTACAGCAAACAAGTCAAATCTACTGCTTAAAGGTGATGCAGCAGGGTTTCTAAACATGCCCTGCTTCAGATAAGAACCCCTTGTCTCCTGGAAGCTTTTGTATAGGCAAAATTTGTATGCTCTTTTCTTTCTACACTGCAGTAGAAAGTGGATAATGAAGACGGTTTCCATTGCGGCAGTCATGTCGGTGATATACGGCATCATTTAAATTCTCCATTGTAACAATGAAAACCTACACTTATGGCATGTAAATCACCAAAAGGCAGAGTGGAACAGCAGCCCTCTTAGCAGACAGCACCACTTTTCCATCCATAGGGTGAAGGAAAACTTAAGGACAGAATGGAGTTTTTTGTCATTTGTTTATGGACAATAGACTTTCTCAAGTTAACGACTAGTTGTGTAAAGAGTTACTTCACTAACTTCCTTACTCCTTAATTTGTTGTGGGATCCTTTAAAAATAAATAGCAAGAATAAAAAAACAAAATGTGGCCTGAAATTTGTGTCATAATCGAAACAAAAACAAAATCTCTGGGCAGGGTCCTTTCAGTAGTTGTATTTCCCCAGGTGAACTTTAAATGTTTTCTGAGGTCTTTAAGGACCAAAGTTGATAACTTTTGAGCATTTTGGGACAGCAGAAAATAGATTGTCACGTTTTACATTTACACATTCAGCTTATGTAAATCAAAATGACTCATTTGGATTCACATTTGTTGTCACTTTGAGAGTCAAAATGTTTTTTGGCTCAAGAGTGAATCCTGTTTAAAGCTGCCCTTCCATAAACGGCTACTTGAGTTTGACTCCAAAATCACCCATGCTGTGTTAAAATGCCCAACTTTACAGCATCTGTTTACACTAAAAGTTGCTGAAAGGATTGTTGTTTTGGTTTCTGTGTTTCATTTTTTAAACCTGAATCACAATGAATTTTGCGGTTTGCTACCGGAGCTAGCTGGTTAACACTAGTTCTAGGTGGTCATAGCTCAGTTCAGCTGTCTAGCCTGAAAAAACAAGATTGCAATGACCAAAACCAATGGGTGACGCCTATGAGTCAAATATTTAACTGCACCCTCTAAATGACCAGTGGATGGATGCTTGCCTTGAGATACCATATGTTTCATCTCAGCAATGCCTGGCATCATGTTCCTGGTCAAAACTCAACTACAAACAGACAGATGTTGATGTTGTTTCCATGCAGAACAAAGGTCTAGTCTCTTACAAAGTGAGAAGTATTGCTCTAATCAAATTACTGAAATGAATAAAAAAAAACCAAAAACGCGTCTGTGTTTGTTTTTGTTTAAACAGTTAATATGGTTAGCACATGGTTGCAAACAGACGGCCTCAGTGTCTTCGCCACGTAAACAGACTTTGATTACTTGAGCCAACACTTTGAAACCGTTTACATTTATGCACCTCTAGACTTCTCTCTCATTTGTTTGCATTATGAACTTAATCTGTAACACTTCACTGCTTTAGACTTCTGCTGTGAATCTTTGTAGAACCAGCAATGTAACCTGCATAATATCACTGCTGACATTTATTGTGCATTGTCTGCTAATTACCTTATGGTTATGTCCTATGTTCTATTTGCAAAGCCAGCAGATGGAAACAAATAAAATGCTGGGACTTTTCTAAAGGCTCTCCTTGCCTTTCTGGGGAGGTCCAAGTAAGATGGCGTATGTGACATCATAGGGTTTCTGATAGGATGGAGTTACCACAGAGGTATGGTCTAGATTTCCCACTGAAGCACAGTCACCAACATCGCCTCTCTGTCCCCAGTGTCAACATCACCAGGAAAAGAACCGGGTGAGCCTTTTTTCTCTTCACATCCCTGACATTTGAGCACATGTAATTTATTTTATTTTATCATAGCTGATTAAGAAATAGCTGAAAACAATCATTTAACACAAACTTTCTCTTGCTAGGAAGTGTAAGAAGGACACTGAAGAACAAACATTGGTTCGGTCACTACTGAACCATGACTAGACATGGAGAGAAAAAATTGCCAGCCAACAGAGCAGGCACAAACAATCCTATGAGAGCTTTAAAATGAGCCAAAACAGTAAAGATTTTTGGTGGAAAACCAAAACAAAGAGCTGAACCACAGTGTTAAGGTCAATAAACCTGAGAGGGGCTGCGGAGGCGGATTCATTGCTGCATGCGACACCTTTTACACACAAGCTGCCAATGATCCACTGTTGAAATCTGAACATCTGCATTTCCATGTCATCTTATGTACTGGGAAACAACTACAGCGAAATCAAGGTTCAATATCAAAACATTAAGTAAAATGTGAACACTCTAAAGAAAAACAAGTGTAGCTGTTTATGTCAAACACGTTTTTTTTTTCTGTTCCCAGTATTTGCCGTTACAGTTGGCCCCTGCCCCGAAGCCTCACACGCTTCACACCGAGACAAGGCCGGTGAGACCGCGGGCCATGTGACAACATTTTTGTTGTAACTGCTCCACACTCTCCCACCCTCTGCAGTAGTTCATTATTTCCAAATCCATGCGTTCAAACAATTTGTCTGTTCAGCTCAGTCAGCTGTGGCCTTTGATGTGAGCTCCCCGGGGCTGCGGTCGTGTTCATTAGCTAAAACCTCTGTTTTCGAAGAAGAAGAATAGGGTCACAGAACTAAATACACGTGGCTACCTCTCACTTCAACGAAATGTACAACATAAAGTTAATGCTGATACTAACAAGGAGGGAGAAAACTTGAAAACTTGACTTGTTGAAGTCTGATGGAGAATCCCCATTTTGGTGTGAACTTCTTTGGGTGGGGTCTGTAAGGAATGCTGAAGGAACCCGCTGTGGTTTACGAGGTAACAAAACTAAACACATTTGCTGACTGATTCATTATGTGTGAAAAAATGCCCCTTGCAGCCATCTGCCAAAAACTTAAGAAAGGAAAAACAAGAAGTAACCCAAGCCCACCAACACGGCGTTATTTACCCACCCTGCCTGCACAAACATGCAGATGGTAGCAGTGATGGATTAGGCTGGGGTTATCCCAGTCAGGCAACACTGTGATAATAGAGTGAGTGCTTTTGGTTCTGGCAGACGTGGACCCTGAGGTGATGAAAGTGAAGTCCAAGAAGGGAGTTTTCTTTCCATGCCACAAAGGATTAAGTATCTGGTTTCTCCTTCTCCGCTTAATCTGGACCAGAGGGAGCGATTGTCACTTTGCTAAACAACACATATTGATAGTGAGCGGCACTCCCAAAGCCAGGTTAACACTGGGGATTAAACGCAGGCACTTAGAGTAGGAGGGCCTGGATTAGGGATGCCATTGTAAATTCCTTTGTAAATGTTTTCAGGGCATAATTTCAGTGTGAGAAGTTCACAGTATTTAAAGAGAAACAACTTATTCTTTGAGGACTGATGGGTGACGGGGGGAGTTGTGGGTGGTCAGTAGCCCTGAATTTGGTGCGGGTGTGACAAAAACGCAGCGGCATCGCTCTCTTCTCTCTGTGAACCAGTGATGAAGAGGGTGGTGAGTTGGACAGGATGGAGAGCCTTGTGAGATGGGTCAGTTAGTAACTACACAGGTGTGGATAGTGGAAGAGGAGGAAGGTGACAGAGATTAATGGTTTCTGGCTTCAATGACCTCTTCACTTCATGTGTGGAAGAATTCCATCCATCCATCCATCCATGATCAGACATCCAATGGACACAAGTCTGTAATGTCCCCCAATCAGCAATATCCGCTGACAGATGATCTGCATAACACTGACCAGAAAATTTTGGGTCTTGGCAACCCCTTCAGATTAAACTTTGGCATGTACCACATACCTAAACATTGCTGAAGACAAGCACACACACCTAACAAAGGTCCCCAATGCCAATGGTTTTCCCCAGCAGGACAATGTGCTGCACCGCACTGCACATGTGGTTAGTAATGGGCTCAAGGAAAACCACAAAGACCCCAAGATGGAAATTGACTAACCCCCATTGATCCTAATCTGACTGGAATCAATGACATTCACCGCCACAATTTGGCTATATTTAAAATCATATCTGCACTGGGACTAGAGAATTAAACAAGTTCAATCACATACAAAAAAATATTCTCTCTCTAATAGAGCGAAGCTGAAAATGAAACTAGCTGTTCTTTGGGGCTAGTGTTAGGATGGTGGACCTTTAAACCTGAACACAACTATTGTTTGTCAAATCTTGTTTCCAAGATTAAGAATTAACTTTCCACCACAAGTGAAACATTACACAAAGAAACATGAAGACTTGTCAACACTGACTGAAACACTTTCTTCACCAAAACTGACCCCTGACTTTACATTTAACAAGTGTGTGTGGAGATGAATGACAATAAATGTTTTTGCAATTTTGCCTCTGTACACCACCACGATGGATTTTAAATCAAATAATAATAATAACGAACAATCACATTGTATTACAACTTACACTATAGGAGGACAGCAATGTCCTTGGTACTAGAAATAAACTGCTGGTTGCCTGATAATTGCATGTAGTATTTTTGCTGTCAGCAACAGAATGTAAGTAGTTGCGGCAATCAACATCCAACAGCCTCAGTCTCTCAGCAACCACTTGCAATTGCAAGGCAGTTGCGCCGGTTGTCTGTTAGGACCTGTTTCCAAACAGCTCCAGTCTGACTCACACTGACTGCAATCACACAGACAGACCGATTGCAAAGGTTGCTGTTTAATTTATAAGCACAGGCATATTTCAATCAATCAGTCAGTCCGAATCGAAGAAGTGAGTGTGAATTCTGTGTCTGTAGCCAGCAGTGGATTTACAAATTTCTGATTCATTGCAAACAGATTGCATGCAATTGACCGCTTAACCTCAACTGACTGCAAGTGGTCGCAGACCTCGTCCCTATTCTTAAAGGAGCTATTTCAAAGGCAATGAATGAGATCACAAGCTCACTGGACCCGTACTTTCAGATCAGAATTAATTGGACAGTTTATTGACATGTAGTTACATAATCAGGTGAACACTGTTAGCACTTTATTTTATGACAGATTAAGAAGAACGAAAAGGTTGATTCTGTTCATCTGGACGTAGCGTTTTCAATGGGAGAAACGTTTCGTCACTCATCCAAGTGACTTCTTCAGTCTCAGCTGACTGCAGGTTTCCCCAACCTTGTAAACAGTACATTTGCACAATAATTGAAACCAGCCCACTGAATGAGCAATGGCCTGTGAGGTCAGTTCCTTGATCATTACTATGCTTTTCAGAGATGGTCTTTCCCTTTTCACGTAAATGGCCTCCTTAACTCCGCGCTCAAACTAGCGATCCTCTCTGTCCTCTGTGTACATCCTCATCATTGAAAGAGGGTCCACTGGCCTGTAGGTGTAAATAGACTGCAGAGTCCTGGTCTGATGAGGTAGCTCTTCTGTGTTGTGCCATCCGCTTCACGAGAGATTGTTTGGTTTCCCTGATGTATAAATCCTGGCAATCCTCCTGGCACTTAACGGCGTACACTATGTTACTCTGATTGTGTCTGGGGACCCGATCCTTGGGGTGGACGACTTTTTGGGCCCAGCCTGTTTTGGGGTTTAAAAGCCACAGAGACTGTGTTTAGAAAAAATGCGTCTCAGCTGTTCCGATATTCCTGACACATAGGTGATCACTATGGATTTTTGCTTAGGCAGCAGTTGTTCTTCTCTCCTGGATCGGCTGGAGGTTTCTTTAGGTGCCTTCCCAGCTTTGACAATGTCCAGCTGGGACAACCACATTTACTCAGGGCCTTCTTGTTGGGGAAACCTGCAGTTAGCTGAGACTGAAGAAGTCACTTGGATGAGTGACGAAGCGTTTCTCCCACTGAGAACACTACGTCCAGATGGACAGAATCAACCTTTTGGGATTTACGTACCTGGATGATTGAGCATGCATCAAGACATTAAGAACTGTTGAACTTGCATTTGTTATCTTTTAACAAGAATTTTCAATATGAGCTCCAAACTTGATGCAAGTGAAATAAGCCATAATTAGACTAAAAAAATGCTAAAGAAACCTTTAAACTTTTGGTGTAGCCAACATACTGCAACATTTTTGTGAAACTACTGAATTAAAGCTGAAAGTCTGCATGCCCATCACATCTCAATCGGACTTAACTGTAAGGTTTGCAAGGCTATTGTACTAGTCTTGTGTCTTACTGACAGGCTTTAATTTGATAAGGGAAACCTCTATGCAAGATAATTAAAGTAAAAGAATTTAAAATCCTTTGCAAAAACAGAATCCCAGGACACAACTGAGTGCAATAATGGTGGTTTTTATTGCAAACAAAGGAACATAATACAATCTATCAAACTTCCATCTCCGATTCATGTGAGACATCAATCATTCAAATGACAATGTACAAAATAATTGGTCACAAACTCTCAAGAACAAATACAAAATGCAGTGAAAACAGGATCGCCGCCTATGTTATCATGAGACAAGCTCCTCAATGCTCGAAAGATAAACTAATACTCAGAAAATTACAGACCTCATACAAAAAATAAGATTCTTCAATAATAATAATAATAATGATAAAAAAAAAGCCAGCATATTTACAGGACAATAATATTTTCTATGAATCTGGCTTGACTAAATTCCCAGTGAAACTTTGCTTATTGCAATTCTCTCAGTAACCAACTTGTTACATGTGTCCTTCTTTTAAAACGTATAAGGCATGACAATCAACCTTTTGTCAACTCTAATGCTTTGATAACAGCAAATCTTAAATATGGAGATGAAATACATATTAAAGAACCAGTCGGTCCTCCTCTTTAATGATATTAATAGTTTTAAGTTCCTAAGCTTGTGCATTGCTCAGCCCATTTAAGGCACCAACTATTCAGTAGGGGAATCCAGAACAAACTGTACACCAACATTTAAACCGAACCGAGAGAACAGCTAATCCTAAACGAAACCTAATCCCAATATGTACACGTATAGAAACATTTGTGATGAGAAATAAAAAGCAAATAGTTTCATTTACATGCAAACAACTACAAAAACAAACAAAAAAAACATTCATCACTCCAGCTCATTTTTGTCTTTCTGAGATGTAGCTGAGACTGAATAAGAAACTGAAGCAGACAGCTATGAATCATCGGCCATAGGAAAAAAAAAAAGAAACAAAACGCACATGCAGACATGGACGTGCTATATATCAGAGAGCCCGGGCACTTCTGTCGCCGAGTGTGATGACGGGGGGAAAAAAATAAAAGTTAATTAAAAAGCCTGAAGTTTGAGGCAAGGACTGCTCCTTGAATGTGGGCTGCAGTGGCAGATGTGTGGCGGGCGGGTGTGTGTGTTTTGGCGATGAGAGTGAGAGCGAGCTGAAGAGATTAAAGTAGTTTATTCTCAGCTTCTAAACCTTCAACCAAAGCTCTGGCATGAGAAATCAAGGGCGGAGAAATATTTTTGGTTTTTTTAAGTGCGTCCAAAATCTATTAAACCTCATAATAATAAATACACCTGACCTCCTGTCCTGATCTGACTTTAATACATATTCATAGACTTTTCTCTAGCTGTAACACAAGCTGACTAAAGTGGTGCGTTTCCAAAAGGGTACGTTTTCCCATTCATGCGAGACTTAGCATAGGTCACTTTGATTCATGTATCATTCCTGAGGAAACAAATGGCTGAGGTCAAATCAAGCAGGAACAGATGAGATCACTGATGATGTCGACTTTTTAGCTTTAACTTAATATTCCTGGGGTTTGTTCCAAGTTTTTTGTTGTTTGTAGGAAAAAAGAAGAAAATATATATATTTCCCTTGGGGAGCCATTGCAGAGACAGCTTTAACCTACATGGTTCTGATTTTTTCATTCATGGATTAAGTTTCCCGTTTCCATGATTGCTGCGTATCCTCGGAGGAGCCAAACCCCAGCATTAGGGCCTGTACAGTAGTGACGTCAACTGCTCGCGACGTTTCCAAGCTACTCAAACAATCACACTTTAAACAAACACATCCAATCTGAAACTGAAGGATCAGTTTATTAGTACTCCTTCTCCATTTGTTGCTTATTTACAATAATGAATCACGACACTAGAGTGTCGAGCGGGAGCAGTGAAACTGTTGGTGGTTTATGGAGCCGCGTAATGTTAGATGATGACAGCCGTTACAGTCACATCTGGTATTTATAACACATTACTTTGAAGTGAAGTTTAAAAAAAAAACCCTATTGGTGTTGGTCTTACCGACAGAAATCCGAGGATAGTGAGGAGGGAAAATGGAAAAGACAGCATCACAGCCTGTTATCATGGCTAAGTGGGGAAGGCCAAGGCCCGGGTGGCTTCTTTTGATGTTTGCTCACAACTGTAATAACAGAGTTGTGCTTTTCACTGCATGAATGTGACTGAATTAACACATTTCTCCACTGAGTAAAATGAGTAAGTTAATATCAAAGCAAATGTTTTAATTCTACTTAGGGTCTGCGCTTTTTCTGGATTAGCCATTCGAAGTAGCTACATTCACTGATTATAGTTTTTAATTAGTCTGCTATTACTGTGCTGCTAACCTAAAGTGTCAAACATTTTCTGCTGTCTCACATTTAAAGAAATCGTCTTCCAAAAAACCATGGCAGATAGCAATGACTGATTTTTTTTTTTCATTCGCAGTTTTATCAGATCAGGTGTTGAGTTGAGCGGTTTACTAGCCCCTTTTGCTTTGTACATAGCTGCTGTGACTTCAAATCCATGGGTGTTTTCAAATCAACCAGGCCTGGCATTTTACAAACAACAACTATATAACAAAATAAAATAATTGGAGGTGAAAGTAAAACTATATCCACAAAGTGTGACTGCGCTCAGGTTTTCCATAGTATAACAAAGTTCCAGGAGATGCTGTGAAATGACAAAAGCCACAGAAGAGCTGTGCACGGGGGCAGCGTCTATGTAAAGTCAGCTTTCTTTCCTTTGGTACAATGCCTGTGTAATTCTCCCTTTTAAACACGACTTTCCCTTTCACTTACAAACATACTTTGGAAAACAAAAAACCCAAAACAAAACCATGCAATATAATTTGCTAGAAATACTGATCGCGGTCATGATAAACAGCTCGCCTGTACGAAAAGGCTGTAAGCAATCATGAGATCATTTTTTTTAATGCCACAGAATTTAATGGGAGCAGAGCTCAGTCAGTCAGGGCAATAAATACTTCACTGACAAGGCTTTGAACACCTGACATGTGACCTGCGACAAAGACAGGTAGCAAACACGAGAACGAAAAACCTCATTCACATCAGATGAAACGTCACTGTACGCTGAAGCCTCTTAAACCTACACAGATAATATCACCGAGGCACTCCAGCATATTTGCAGCTCCTTGAAATGCCACAAAAGTGAAACGCAATCCATGTCCATGTCCTTAAGGTTTAAGTGGTTAAAATCAAGGCAGAGCAGTATTGTTCAAAGAGCTCATTGTGAGACTGAGCTGAGAAATGTTCTTTTATCCTTTAACTGAAATGACACAGCTTTTAATGATATTTAAATCTGTCATTTGTCAAATTATTCTCAGTCAGCTGTCCATTTCTCCCCCTCCATTTGCTTGTTTCTTCAAACATACCACTCCCTGCGTGAAATCACAGATCCGTCCATGTGGGACACGTAGTCGCTGTCTGTACCATTGTCATAGCAGTCCTCCGGGAGATAGGGGGAGCCGTTGTTGACTATGGGGCTGTGCACAGGAGGCCCGCAGGGGTGCATGTTTTGGCTGTTGTAGTGATCTGGGTAGTAGTTTCCCTCCTTGAAACCCCTGTTGGCATCTCCCCTGTCGACCCAGTCGTCCCTGTCTTTGCGCTCAGGTGTGTAGTCGGGGTAAATGATATCCCCACCCAATTTGGGTTTCAGATCCTGGCTACCTTTGCTCGTTTTGTCCCCGTAGACCTCTTGCAGCTCGTGCGGCTGCAGCACGTCCAGCTGAGATTCCTTCTGCATGTCGGAGGGTCCCAAATACTGTTTGGTGTAGTAGTCCCCTCTGAAGGTTCGACGTTGGTGCATATAGCAAGCCCCGCCAAGGATCAGCAAGAGGATCAGGAAGAGAACTCCTCCCACTGCCCCACCAACTATAGTACCCAGGCTGCTGTCGTGTAAGGACGCCAAGGTGGGGGAGGTGAACGGGGATCTCCGCCGGTCCACAGCAGTGCCGGTTCCAGGGGTGTCGTGGAGGACAGAGGCAGTGGTGCTGGCGGCTGCGGTGGTGGGGGGAGGATCTGCAGAGCAAATGTGATGAAATGATTTAAACCAGAGAGGAAAGACAGCAGATGGAGAGACAAATCATAAAACTGAAAGGAAGAAAGACTACACTTTATGTTCTGTAACAAAGCAAGTGCGAATGGTTTTTAGATCAATTTATACCAACACTGCACAGACACATGCCTCTCTTGAGAGAGAGAGAGAGAGAGAGAGAGAGAGCCTGCTGAAAGCTGTGCTGTAGAGCAAAACGGGGGGAAATAAGCAGGGCAGAAAGAGGTTAAGTGTTAAATGTCAATGTGTGCGTGAACATGACAGTGAGACGGAGAGGGATCGGAGCACGTGCACTCCTACGCATCAGAGAAAGTGTGATTAGCTCTCCCCTCTTTTTTCCCCTCTAAACTCTGCTGTGGGGAAGTCATGTGAGAAGCTGAAACACTGATCGATGTGCGGTTCCTGCATCTGATTTGCTCTCTGCTACAGCTGCAGAGGAAAGGGCTGCCTGGAGCTCAAGGTCAGGATAAGTGCTTCCATGATGACCTCCAGCTTCTGAAACGAAGAGCAGTCTGACACTCCTTGTCGATCAGTGCGCAGGCAGATCAAAGGCCCGACTACAAAGCAATATGACTCGCACTAATAAAAGGTCTGCATCACCAGGAGGTTCTTAAGTACTAGTTATCAAAATCTGAATCCCCATAGAGCTATAATGATTTCCATGATTTGGTAACTGAGTAAGAATCTAATTACCTACAATTACACACAGTGTGTGAGCCTGAAGGATCAGGAGTAAAGCAAAAGCAGGAGAGAGGAAAAGGAAGACAGATCAAGGTTGGAGAACCGATATACTGGCAATCACTTCCTTCATCAGTCACCATCAATCCCACCCTGCAGCGGCACATTTTAACCCCACGCAGATTACAAGCGTCTGCAACTATGTAGCTGATCATTTGAGAGACGAGCGGCCAAAAACCACAAGGCTGCGTACGCAACTGGGAATGTGAAACAGCTACACCAAACAGCTCCGGGGAGGGTGAGGGTGTGGGGAGGAAATATCACTGAGCTCAACCCAACTATCTCTACAGGACAGAGAGGCAAGGGGCCGCATGTCCAAGTTGTAATATCTGACAAGAGAAGCAAGATAATTGCTCAGCGCAAGTCCATCTCGGACAGGATGTCAGCTGTGCTTTTGTTTGGAGCGGGACTCCAAACCAGGACTGTACGCAGATGGAGCTTGACAGACTTTTTTGGGACATCTCCAGCTCACTCCTTTCGACAATGGGAAACCAAAAAGACTGCGTGTGTTAGAGGAATACGTGGCCAAAAGCAGCAGTAGCTTTGTTTGGAATAGGATTAAAAGAAGGAGAGGAGAAATGAAAATAAAATGATGTAGAGTTCTCAGGATCCGCACCCTGATGGCAGACGGGGGCAGTTCAGTGAGCTGCATGTTTTATGACAAGAATTGTATCAATGGATCTACAACATTCAACAAATCCAACTGCAGGGAAACCCCAGTATACAATTAAGAGGTTTTCTCTACTTGATAGTCTCATTTCTGAAGTGCTCAATTAAACTAATTCGATCATAATTTGTGCAACTGCAGCTGTAAAAAAAACAACAACTCCTCAATAACATATTTCATGGTGTACAAAAACAAACTTGTGTGTACTGCAAATCTGCAAGCACAATTCACCAGGTCCTGCTGTGAAACTTGACCTCAAACAAAACACAGAGAAAGGCTACATGAGTGCGTACTCTGCTGAGCAAGCAGGGGTAAACACCCGCTTCCTTATCTGAAACATCTAATGTTGCCAAAGCCACAACACTGGAAACGTTTGGTACTGATACTCTATCTGCACCCCGTGCTCCTCTGTTGCCAGGAATGTGTGGAAGCGGATCAGGGCAGGGGCATTTATACGTATATAAAGACCTAGCTCTGCTAAAAGTGTTGATATGGGCCCTGATTTAAAAAAGAATTTAATCCTACATGAGAAAAGCATGAAAAATGCAAAAAGGCAGTTATTCATTTTAGTTTCAGAGTGAGTAAGCTCTCAAGATTTCCTGAGATGACATCAGGATTTTCACTCTAATCTGATTGCAGGGGCTAAGCTGACCCCTCTTGGTTTTAATACAATGGCTGTTTTGATTTATTTTTAGGGACCTTCCTGGCAACTAATTTACTAGTTGTCTAAATTAGTCAAACAACTTTTCTTGTGAAAACCCTGGAGATGGTTAAACAACAAAACCAAAAAAAGAAAAAAAAAACAACAACAACAAGAGAGCTGTTAAATAGCTAGAGAGAGAGAAAAGGGAGAAAAAATACCTTGTACCCAAATGTTCACAACCTGACTGCTGGTACCGATGTCATTCGTCACTTCGCAGTGATAGACTCCAGAATCATTGCGCTCCAATGGCCGAGTGAAAGCAAGGCTATTGTTTGAGATCTCAACACCCTCAGGCATCAAGCCATCCAACCTGTACACAAATTAAACATGACAGACAGACATTTCAGCGTGCTGTACAACAGAGAAAAAAGCCTGCAGGACTGGAAAAAAAACATCACTACTTCATATTTAAGATAAATCATTTTCGATGTACAACTGAAAAAGGCTATTCAAGACTTGCGATGACATCACTGCGATGTTGGTCCAGTTTTCCTGGTGCAACTATTATAAGATCACATGATAATCTGAGCTGCCTGCTCTGCCATCAGTTGAGAGGAAAAAGCTTTCTGCATGAACACAAGGTCTGGCCCAAAAGAGGTTGGCTGTCTAGACTTTACTGAGGCTGTCAGCCCAAATGAGAGCATAGTCCTTGTTTTCAAAGCAAGATGATGACAAAGAGATGCCAATAGGCCAGCGCTGCTCTGATGCATGAACTGTTTGGAATCTTTTTATTTATAGCAGGGAGTCTTCCCGATGGGCGCAGCAGTGCATTCGACAGCTCCAGTGTCCAGGCCCGAAAGTTATGCTGGAGGTAATTTATAGACTGAGGCTTCTTCACTTCATTGCTTCACTGAGGTTTGTTTAAACCCATCTTAGATATATGCAAATGAACCAAACAACAGCTGATCAGTCCCGTCGTAATTATTGGACGAGCTACTGATCAACTAAGCTAACACACAAGTTTCAGGGTACTTCCGTGTGAGTGAGATTTTACTTGATGACCCATAGAGAGTATTTACCCCTGGCTTCTATTATTTACATTCTTCAGTAGTGCAGATCATGAATATAAACTCCCGACTGCTTTAAGACAACAAAAGATTTTTCTCGGGTTTATGAGTTGACAAGTGCGTCGCTTTTACAGCACTCAAACTCTACTCAGCGCTGCAAAGGTTACAACAGCTGAGTCTAAGCAGTACCTGGCCTTGAATTCCTTAAGTCCAAATTTAGATCTATAGCTGGTGGTGCTGTGCAAACAAGATAACTCAGATGAAATGATTAATGCATTCTGTTTTGCAATAATGCTCTTGGATTGCCTTCAGCACTTTCCTTTCCAAATTAATCCCCTGCCTGGGTACTGCAGATTTAGTTTATTCCACATTTAGTCAGTTTATCCATTTGAATTACAACTGAAAGAACTTGTAAGCTTTTCACAGTTTGCAAGTAACTGTGTTAATTATTGAGCTATTTGACTGACCAGTATAATAATGTGTGTGAGAGATATAATGCATTTTTTGTATTTCACATATCAGAGACTGTTGAGGCATACTGACCTGGTCCATGTGAACTGACGCGCAGCTGGGTTGGCCTTGGCTTCACAGTTTAATTTCACATTTGCTTGGCCAGCGTACCAATTTTTGCTAATTCCCATGATGGATACCGCTGGTGCAACTGTAAAACAAAATACAATAAAAAATCTTTAAAAATCACAATTTTACTGTACTTTTTTTAACCTCCTCCTGCAGTCGGGTTGGTCACACTGACCATCATTTATTCTCTTTTTTTCTTTTTCAAGTTAAAAGACTTGGACTTCACAATCAGTCATTGTGATCCCTGCAGCTTGATGACAAATGAGCTTTTCCGGAGGAAACAAAGCACGTATTATAAAGCACAGCAGCACATGACGACAAAGAAAAGGCTTTGCAGGACTGTAACAGGGCACAGGATCTGTTGGTGAAAGCGAGCCAAGCGAACAAACAAATGATCCTGGGTTGGTGGAAAGTTCGAAAATGACAGACTCAGACAGCAGATGAACTGCAGCTAATAATACACTCTACTGCGTCGCCACGACAAAGGGGAAAAAAAAAAAAATCAAGAAAGACGGGAGGATGCCTAAATGAAGCCCAGCACATGCCACTGTAATAAAACATGGCAAACACTGTCTTAGATATCCAATTTTTCATTTTGATTTCTCTGGAGGATAAATGAGGAACTCATTATTTCGCACAAGAAGATGTCTTGGCCCACAATGTCCGCTGACCCTTTTCACACGGTTCAACGTTGAAATTGTGCTTCTTTTGCACTTAGAATCCCTTGCCTCTGCACTTGGTGTGATTTATTGAGCTGGGAAGCTCCTTTCTTCCCATATTAACCTTGATTTTTCTGCGTCTCCATCCGCTGCCCCCAGCAGCCCGAGTCTGCTACTTGAATTCCTGCTGAGGTCTGATCAATATTTCATAAAACACCTTCATTAGCCTGCACTCACACAGTCCAAACACAGAGTAACGTTACTGCTCGCCAAGGAAGTATGCATCAATGATTAGAACATTAAGACGACTCCTAAATTGCTCTTTTATAGGCGAGGAAGAAACATTTACTGAGCATGCTCATTGCAAATCAAGGCAGCAGCACGGGTTAATATTGATAAAATACACTGGTTGTTTTAGGGCTAAAAATATAGTGTTATAATAATGATGATTATTTTGTTCTATATTGTAAAAGCATTTCAGTGCAGTGGCTGCAGGATTATATTTGACACTTTTACCTCTACATACATTTTCAGCTGTGTTTGAGACTTTTGTTTTGTTTTAAAGACAGCTGATTTTTTAAAGTGATGATTAATAATTTTATTTATCTGTATTAGCAGCCTCAGTGTTGACATTAAAAACAAGGATGCAAAGATTTGATATGTGCATGCCAGATCAAAGTGGTAGATGTATCTCAGTATCAGCAACTAGTGTGAGAGATAACATAGCACGAAGGAAGCTATCAGCACTTTGGAGGGATTTCACACAGCTATACCAGCAGCTTTTCTTTATGTGTTGGGAGAATTTTTTTTTACTTAACTGAAATCTATGGTCATGTGAGTTGACACAACAGTGTTTTAGCGCCTCTTCCTCTTCCTTTAAACGTATTATGTTGAGTGATAGAGAAATTACACAAGGAGGACATTGACTGAGTGTAATGCTTGTTCAGTAGATTTTATCGCTTTTATGGTAACATAATGTGTTGTACACAACTTTACTAATATTATTTCACTTCAGCTGACTCTTGGAAGCTCATGACATGTGTATGGTTTTGTGGCTGTAAATGACAGCAGCCTAAACATTCTCTCAGAGCTAAGACAAGACTATGATAATGTGCTTTAAATTTACCTTGAGCCTGTTTTTATCTTTTATTTTACTAATTAATACAGAATCAGTACATTTTATTAACTGCTACATTTTATTTAAACAAAGTTAGAAAACCAATGTTAATTTAAGCCTGCAAGGATGATTCCTTGGCTCTTCCTCAGCAGGAATACAGCCAATTAATTCAACACTGGTATTACAGCCACACTGTGTATCTGCAGTTAGCCAAAACTAAGGTATCTATATTGGAAGGTCTTATGTTTCATTACTTACACTGGACATTTAGCATGTAGGGTATACGAAACTCTGTCTGCAGGGCTGGGTGTCTCACCACACAGGTGAGTGTCTTCCCCTGGGCGGAGCTCCGTGGCTGCCACATGTAGCGCACATGTACGGTGGTGATGCCGTTTGCCTCATTCTGACTCTGCTTCTCAGATCGCCCGTACAGCTCCGTCTCCCAGAAAACCTCGGCTTCAGGAAGACCACGCTCTGCAATGCAGGTGGCCACCAGTGACTCATTGCCACCGTCCAGCAGAGCTGTGGGGCCTGCGGACACGTACACTTTTGGCTCCACTGTGTAAAGGGAGAGTGAAGAGAAGGAGGAGGGGGAAGAAATGACAGAACGGGGGAAAGATTACAAAATGAATATCGATCCCGTTGTGAACGAATATGAATAAATAATGCCCGGAGGCTTCAGTGTACTTAACTGCCAAAAGAGCACAGATTGACTTCTTCCATTTCACCTATATGCTTTAAAAATTAATGAACCACGCCATTCAATTATATGTACACATTTCTGTGGAGACTTCTTTATTGCTGTGTGTCAAAAATAAAGTATGTCTGAGTGAAGGTAATACAAAGCAGTAACCTCCATTAGTCCTGTTCTGTGAAAAGTGCATCAATACCTGAAGCAGGCATGGGACTTTGAAGAAAAACACTGTGCAGCCAACACTGTGCTGTGTTTATATTTGACTTTGTTGTACTGGAAGACGAGGAGCTGAGTTACCGTACTCTTCTCAGCACTTTAGAGGTGAAGTAATGATACACCAGCTTCCTGAGAACGACTCAATGTTTAAACGCAACAAGGATTTTCTCAACAGAGAAACAAAACAGATCCATGTGAAGGGGACATGACTAGAATTCAACTCTCTACCTGTTGTGTAAAGCAGTAAAAACTGTTTGTCTTATTCTAATCTATCACAAAATAAACATATCACAAACCATTGCCTTATTCTTTGTCCCGCAGTGCACAATCTGAACCGTCTCCCCCCTAGCTGCCTCTTTTAAATGAAGACTAACAGCTGTTCCACTTACTACAGTGGTGACAGTTTTAAAGGTGGTGCACGGGGGCAAGCGCTGCAAGGCGAGACCATCATCTTTAAGACACCTCAGACAGGCAGGAGTTCCAACAACAAATTCAAATAACTACCGGCACCGCCTTTTTCCAAAAATAACCTGGCGTCTCCTGTCCCGGGGTGGGGACGCTGCTCTTAGTCCTCTACCTCACATTATTCACTCCCTCCTCCCTGCCCCTCCTTGCAGGCCTCTGACTATAAACAGTAGCAGCTCTGTGTTCGGACGCGAGCTGGCTGAAGCATCAGAATACCTAAATCAGTCAGGGGTGTTAATTTGAAGTTGCTGTCAAAAAGGGAGGGGGACGCTTTGGATGAGTTGAAATCTGTTGGGGGAAAGGGTAACGATTTCCCTTCAGCAATCTGGCTGCTCTGGCCCTTTCCTGTCCACAAATGCAGACTAAACGCTGAGTGGAAAGCTCTATAAAGAAAAGGTTTAAAAGCATGGTCAATGGCCATGCACTTAAACACTGGAACATTTTTACGGTAAAATCTAGCATAAAAAAATAATAATTAGAAATATTAACTGTTTGAAGCAGTAGTTCGGGTATGGCAACAGACTGGAAAAAGCCATCTCTTTGCTGGGCTCTTTTCTCAAGAACAGAGTTGCAATTTGGGCCATATGAACAGTCAGAGGAGCTTAAACCTCTAAAGAGTTATCAGCAGGACCATTTATTAGTACACACTTACATCTTGCCAGTAATTTAGTGTGTTTTGTTTAAAAGACAGCCAATTATTTTTTCAGTAGTTTTCCTTTTGCCCTGCAAGTATCTGAAAACAATGGGTCATGTGTCAAAATTTCCTCCTTTGGTTCTTTCCGATTGTTTAATGTCGAGGACTTTTGGCTCACATAGCAAAGAACATTTCCTGTTGAACTGTTCCTTAAAAGCTTTGGCCCTTTTTATGAGTTGCTGTTGACACAAAGATAAAATGAAAGAACGTGAGAAAGCTAATACAATTATTGAGATTGTGCCTCACAGTACTGATACTATTCATAGCAAGTTTTGCATCACGATTGTGTGAGGTTTGAAATTAACCTGACGTCTCTTGCACCTGTTGATCATTATGAAGTTTGTCGTGACTTTGGTGCATTATTCATGGGCTTGAAAGTATCATTGATTTACTTTAGTCCACTTGAAAGGAACGAAAACGCAGTCATCTGTCTTCGCATAAACCTCAGAGTATAAACAGGAATCAAAACTGGGAATCTTAAGTTAACTTACAAACTGAAGCTGAAACTAAAACAACTTTGATTTACACTGGAAAACCAATATTATGTACACAATCGTATGCTGGATTAACCATGACGTTTTCTCCAGAAACCTTTGTTTTATTCAGAAATTCTTGTTTGCTGTGGTTGTTGTTCACATTGGACTTGTGACAGTGGGGCTGCATGATCAAAAGAGTGGCGGAGGAAACTGTAAAAGTCACCTCTAAACAAAGCAGAGATGAGGAAGGCACTCCTCTCTGAACCTGCTGACATTTGGTGTTGTAATTGTGATGTGCCTTCTCACAGAGAAATACCCTGTGAGATAATCTACATTCCACTTGACATGTATCATACTGCAAAGAATATACACCACACCCTAATTACATCTGAAATGTAAAGTAGGACTAAGGATGTGCTTTTGTGTTTGAGTGTGGATATATGCATCCATATAAGACCCACCCACCCCCCCAAAAAACAAAAACAAAATATGCAAGAAGGTGTTCAGAGAAGACAGAAAGCTGTAACTGAACCCTGTGAGGTTCTAGACACCGTGGCTGTCACAGCAGCACTTAATGTACCGCTCATTAGACATCAGAGTCTCCTTCAGTCTCTGGAGGATGATGAGAACCTGCTGCTGCCTACACTGCAATCTCCTCCTCT
Source organism: Copadichromis virginalis (assembly GCF_057382275.1). Classification (NCBI taxonomy): domain Eukaryota; kingdom Metazoa; phylum Chordata; class Actinopteri; order Cichliformes; family Cichlidae; genus Copadichromis; species Copadichromis virginalis. The sequence goes on along the minus strand of NC_140631.1, from coordinate 32,505,673 downwards.
CAGCAACGGCACCAATTTAGGGCTTGAAACATACGCTGACCACAGGGAAAGTTCAGTGTTTCTGCTCCTCTGGAAAGTGAGGCTACAGTGAGAAACTTCTATGTAAAGGAACGTATGCTGCTTTCAATGTATGCTTTGTGTTTGGATAAAATAAGAACATACTAATGGGAAAACCCATTAAAATATAATACGGCTTTGTTTTGTTTATTTTATTTGGAAGCTCAGAAGGGATCCACAGGTAGTTTTCATTTTTAGTTTAGTGACCTGGCAAATAACCTTGCTTTGATTATCACTTAAGGACATAATGGACAAATGGTTAAAGGAGAGAAAACTATCAACAATCGTCACAGCCTTGAGGGAAAGAGGTGCAGACTGTAGTTGTAATCCAGCTTAGCAAAACGCAACTAAATGTCATGAGAGTCACCCTGTGTCACACCCTACAATTAAACTGTTGTTGCAAGCAACTAAGTTGCATTGAGCTGGGACACTCTGAACTTGCTGCATTATATTTATGTGCTTGCTGAATGAGAAGGTTTCCGTTTTGTGTCTTGCATGTAGGGCCTAAGTGACTTTACAGAGGATGCCATGGAAACTCTGTGAAACATTTGGATATAATGTTGTGAATATAAAAACAGTTACATTGGCTTTTCTTTTAAAGTAACAGTGGGGGAGGGAGATAGGTGGGACCACACCAAAGCAGCCTTTATGCAGCTTCAGATTCCTGCAGGGATTTAAATGTACATGGCATGTGTCCAGGCTGTAATTTAAACGTTAGGTTGCTTCAGGGAGCCGCTGTTTCCTCCAGGGCAGACACTGAGTGCTCACCTAGGCTTTGCTAAATCACAACAAACAATGACCTTCATTAAAAAGTGAGATTTAAGGACAATATGAAGAACCACTCAGTGAGGAAGTGAAGTGAGGAAGCAGTACTTTACCTAAAACATTAACATGGGTGGATGCTTGTGTATTGCCCAAAGGAAATGTAGCCACTTTGCAGGTGTAGGACCCGATATCCGTAAAGTCAACTCCTTCAAGGGTAATGGTGGCATCTCGTATTGAAGGGGAAACAAATGAGATACGTTTTTCATATTGTGAAGAATATGAGGTTCCAAACTCGGGATTAAATACCGCCAGGGTAATAGTGCCTGAAGGAAGACGACGCTCCCAGGAGCTCTGCGTGAAGCTGAGGCTGGGACCCACTTCTATTCGGCAGCCCAGTGTGATGTTCTTTCCCAGCACTGCATTCACTTTTTCAGGAACAACTACCTGGTTACTGCTCACACCTGCTGAGAGAAAAAACAGAGTTGGGATTCAGAAATACAAAAGACAGAGTTTCAGCTTATAATTAAAATGGGAAAAATGAATTTCTCATGACAATGTCACTTCATTGGATTAAGAGATTTTTTTTTAATTCTCTGGTGTGTAGCAGTGGAAGAAAATTGTCTGGGAAGTCACATAGATTCAATTTGCGTCTCCTCATCCAGTTTTTCAGTTGTAACAACACTGATATAGATGTACTATCACCACCAGACGATATTAAATTTGAAAAACAGTAGCTGAGATGAGCTAATTCAGGAAGATTTTTTTCTGGAGGATTGTGTCAACTCTCGGAAACAGAACATCAGCATATACTCACAAGGCATGTGGTATCTAACTGCACTACAACACATTTTTTCCCCCACTTATGTGAGATGTTGGACCAATTTTCTAATGTTAGCAGTGTGCACCAAACATAATGGAGCACTATATCAGAACATTCTGAGTAGTTTTCCCAAGGTTACACTAACAGCCATTTGTTTCATTCATGTTTCTTCCTGTGGTTGAAAAGCAGAACAAATATCTTCTGGGTTCTGGGTTGCTCTTAACAAGCAACACACTCTCACCACAGGACACTCAGCCTGTCCCTTTTGCTAATTATCAGAGTACCTTTTAAACAAGCAAGAAAACAATTTACTGGAAGGAGATGAAACAAAGCAAGCCAGAGGATGGCTTCATTGCCTATTTTTATGAGGCCCTTAATTTGAATTAAGGCCCACCACAGTTTTTTTTTTTAAATGCAACCCGTAAACTTGGCTTTGAACATTAATGACCATCTGAATACTGTAGACAGAAAAACGAATACAGTACCACAGCAAAAAGTTACAGTTTGGTGAAATGAATGGTTGTGTCTTCACATTTGTATCATATCTGTATGTGTCAAAAGATTTATCTTGAAAAAAAGATAGATTTGACAACCTTTTAACACATATGAGGACCAATATCTATTAAAAGAGGCGTATGCTAGGATTAGCCTAGTTGTACATCACAAACCAACCATAAGTGTGTGACCACTGCCTTATGCTGATGACACCATTGTGTTTCTTACAAAATAATAGACACAAACTTTACAACAAAAAACTAACAATATACTATTTATAAGCTACATAAAAATAACCTAAACAAATAAGTTTTACAGAAGGAGCTTTCTCTGCATTTGTCTGTAATTGGTGTTACTAATAGTATGTAGTTACTGCATCTGCAAGAGTGATAGAGTTCACCAGGCTCTAGTTAACGGTAATTTCAGAAATTGGTGGGCACGAGGCTCGTTGTGTGTCACAATGAGCCTCGTGCCCACCAACATTTTCTGTCATTTTCTGTAAACACGCCTTAATCAGAAAATGACATAATCAGCACTACTTAACACTCAGCTAAGTTTCATTTGCAGCTCAGCAGGCAAATGATAGGAGTCAAAAGTTTGGCACATTGTATACAAGCGTTTTACTGATGGGTGCCCCACACATTGTGCATTGTGCATGGATGGATAATGATAATACAATGGGTGCATGCAAGAATACTATGCTGCCCCAAAGAAGAACATCAGCCTATGGAGTACAGAGTACATGTGCCAACCCTACTGTGTACAGAACTAAGAACCAAAACAAAGAAATCCTCTTTCTCCTTTTTGAATTGATCAAACCATGACACCAACAATCAGAACTGGATATTTTTATTGCCAAAGATTCTCATCCCTATCACTTTACAGATCACTGCTGACAGGCATGCGGCTGTGTTTAAACAAAACAAACAAAAACATCTAGTTTGGTGGGAATGAATGCTGTATCTTGGAAAGGTAACCTGAAATAAGTCTTAAATTGCAGGTTTCTGGCTAGTGCTCTAAATGGAAAAAAATCCTTCCTGGTTTTTTTTTTTTTCTAGAACAATCTCACCAATGAGTGATTGATTGACGCACGTTTACTCATTTTTCAGAGTCGTACAAAGACTTACAGCCCTGCTTCAGGTTGAAAAGCAGAATACATCCACCTTAAACTTTGTGAAAAAGTTGCATACATCAAACATAAAAAGGTGATTTTATTCAAAATAATCAAACAGTATTTCTTGGGTTTCTTGACATGCTTGCAGAGTAAGTTATATTTGGGAGCCATAAAGTTCCACTTTGTCCGTTGTCTCGGATGTGTATGGAGTAAAGCTTATAAAAGTGGTCCACTGGCTGGTATTTTGAGTTGCTGGCATGAATGTGAGCGGTAAGCCACAGCAATGCTATCTTGGTTTCTGAGGAATACAGCCAATGAGGCTGAGGCTCCCCGTGCTCCATTACGTCCCCTGTAATTTCAGTGACTACACACATACACACACGGACAAACAGACACTGAGTTTCTCTCTTCCAAAATAAGAAATAAGTGTGTGAACATGTGTGCGAGTCGGGCATATACTTTGAATGGCTGCTCAGTCTTAAATGTATGTTGCATTGTGTTGTGAAGGTTCGTGCTGTACTGTCACATTTGGGCTTTCCTGAGTTTTTTTCTTCTTCCTCACACACATTTTCAAACCTTTCTGTGTGTGCAGACTGACCCAATACAGCTCTGCACTGCATCTAAACTTTTAACCTGAATTGTTTAGTCCAGGTGGCCTTATTTGCCATCTGCCTGAAAATGACATTTGGAAAAGTCACTCTGGGTCATTACTTCATTTCCCCACAAAAAAATTTCCCCTATAATGTGCTTTGCAGTGCATTTGTTGCCCTGTGTTTGCATTATTTCTATAGGAGTCCTCTGGATGCACTGGTGTGGGGGAGAATCAGGGTCAGAGCCACATTCTCCACTCCACAGTCATCTGAGCCATCACAACAGCTGTTTTCTTTTTTGTCACCTTACTAGTGCAACTCATTTGTTTGGCTTGACGAAAGAAAAAAAGACAAATGCTTGACAGAGAGATCAAGACCTACAACGTATCTATGACAGAAACAAGAATGTAGATGGCAGGCTGATAAAACCCCCTCCTGCAGCACACTTACATACTTGGCATGCGTGACATTGTACTGATGTATGCAGACACGTGTCTCTAACCCAACTTCTCTTCAACATGCTCCACATTCTGCTGCTACCTGACACGACACCCCAACTGCTACTGTAGGTAGTTTATCTGACTCGTGTCAGTTTTCAGGCCAGTCAAAGCACACAAAGAAACTAAACTCCATCTATGCCATGCTCTGTTTGTTTTGCAGTAGGCATTTGAAAATAAGAGGGAACGGGGTGGTGGTGGCAGTGCGTGTGTGGGGGAGGTGTTTAAAGAGGACTCCACCCTTACCATTAGGGGAGTAGAGACAGATGGCCTCTGCATGGGATACCTACAGCCAGGAGGAGAGTGGGGAAACTTGGCACTGCTAGCTGCAACCATGAAAAACACAACCAATGCTCACAAACTAGAGCGCTGTGATAAATTGTCTAAAATACGGCAGGCAACTAAATGTAAGCAATGTGTTAAAAAACAGTGTTATACAGTTTAAATCAAGAAAATAGAACGCAGAGCTGAGGCACAGCTCGGATGTGTCACTAAGTTTATTATTGGTTATCCATCTAAAAAGTACGGCTTATGAAATAAACATACAAACAAAACTTATCATGCCGTCCAACTTTATATGTTGTCACTGTTTTTGACGCTTTATAATCCAGTTGGTTCAGTTTAAATGTGACACCTTAGCCTGCAGATCACGAAGACCTGCAAAACCTAACTTGGCCAAAGAGAAACAGGCTGCACTTTTGCCCCCTTTTCTCTTCAGAAACCCGAGGAAAGAATGAACTCATGGGAAGAGTACGCTTGCTCTTTGAAGAAATGCCTCATATTTGTTTCTTTCCCTGCTGACATCACTAATTGCGACAAGCTGCTCGGAAGACGCGATGGTAAATCAAAACCTTCCTTTTTGCCTGGCAACACTCAAACAGTCCAAGTCGGCCACTAGACGAGCCAAAATCTCCACCTATCAGAGACCCGACCCAGCTTCAGCCTTGACCTCCCCTGAGGAAGCAGTCTCGTGGCTTGAGATCCTCCCAATGAACCCTGCAGTCCGTTTCAGAGCAGTGTGAAACAAGAGGGATCCACAGCCAGCAACATTCATGAGCAGCAACAAAACAGACAATATGTCAGGTTCATGTAGACAAACTCCATGCATAGATTATCGTGTCAAACAGCACTCATGAGGAACTGATCTGAAGACCTCACAGGAGAAGAATGCAGACATAGGATCTGTGCAAGAGGGAGTGTGGTTTAAGACTAAAAGCAAGAGGAAACTGAGTTAAGCAGAGAATGAATACAACACAAAGCAAGAAAATAGGACAGCTATTCAGTAGAAGTTCAGCAGTGAAAACAGAAGAGTGAACAAACATCCTGATCTATGTCAGGTCATGAAAATGAATCTGAGCTGGGTCATTTTAACTTTTGACATGAGCTGATACCGGGTTTCTCTAAGTTGACATCTCACACTTATGATACTGATAAAGTAATGTTAGGCTGGCCTCCCCATTGCTTATTTTTAAAAATACTTTTTATTCCCTGGCTTACATCCTGGAGTGAGAGCTTAGATATTTAGTCTGCTGTACGGGAGATCGTGGCTCAAGAGTTGGGAGTTCGCCTTGTAATCGGAAGGTTGCTGGTTCGAGCCCCGGCTTGGACAGTCTCGGTTGTTGTGTCCTTGGGCAAGACACTTCACCCGTTGCCTGCTGGTGGTGGTCAGAGGGCCTGGTGGCGCTAGTGTCCGGCAGCCTTTCCTCTGTCAGTGCGCCCCAGGGTGGCTGTGGCTGCAATGTAGCTTGCCATCACCAGTGTGTGAATGGGTGGATGACTGGATGTGTAAAGCGCTTTGGGGTCCTTAGGGGCTAGTAAAAGCACTATACAAATACAGGCCATTTACCATGTATTTTTCGCAATCCTGTAAATATATTTACTCTTGTGAGCTGGCATGTATATGAGTGTATATCTTATTTTATTGTTCATGTCCTGTACTTTGGTCAATGTTGTTGTTTTAAATGTGCTTTGTTTATTGTATTTAACCTTTATTTATACAGGTGGTTTTATTAAAACCTAATGTTTCATTTACAACAGAGCCCTGTTTCAATATGTTTGTACATATTGCAATTACAACAATAAAAGAAACAATAACATGGCTAAAAATTGTCTAATGTTTACATAGTTTATAAACATAAAGGAACATGACAAAATTCAACAAGTTCACATAATTGATCAAACCTGCAGTTTTATATACAGTCCAAAGACTGCGCATAAAAGATGGATGTTGCCATCTTAATTTTTATAAGACACAAGGCAATCTCAAGTTGAGCCTTTCCATCCTCACTTATGTGGTTTTTTGAAAGTGAACACAACTGGTAATGTGGAGATCTGACTGAAACAAAGTTACACAGTGGGCCTTCTTTTATCCTCCTTTTTGACTCCAATGGAGATCATGAAATACAAAATTCAGTAAGCCTTGAAAGTAGTTACTGAGGTCATTAACTCATCAGGAAAATATTTACTGAGGTCAGAGAGCAAGGAAGCTGAGTGCAGGTTTGTGCTGAGTTGCCTACTGTTGCTTGCTCCTTGCCATTTGTAACATTTTCAGCTAAATTTAGGGATTCGGTCATTTTTGTGTTCTGTTTGTTGTGTTCTGTTTTTAATTAATATTTAACAAGCATCAAACTTTAAGGCATGTTTAGAACTACATATGAAACATCCATCCATCCATCGTCATCCGCTTTATCCGAGGCCGGGTCGCGGGGGCAGCAGCCTAAGCAAAGAGGCCCAGACCTCCTTCTCCCCAGCCACCTCCTCCAGCTTATCCGGGGGAATACCAAGGCGTTCCCAGGCCAGCCGAGAGATATAATCTCTCCAGCGTGTCCTGGGTCTGCCCCGGGGCCTCCTCCTGGTGGGACATGCCTGGAACACCTCACCCAGGAGGCGCCCAGGGGGCATCCTTGTCAGATGCCCGAACCACCTCAGCTGGCTCCTTTCGATGTGGAGGAGCAGCGGCTCTACTCTGAGCCCCTCCCGGATGGCCGAACCTCTCACCCTATCTCTAAGGGAGAGGCCAGCCACCCTTCGGAGGAAGCTCATTTCTGCCGCTTGTATCCGCGATCTCGTTCTTTCGGTCACTACCCACAGCTCGTGGCCATAGGTGAGGGTAGGGACGTAGATCGACCGGTAAATTGAGAGCTTCGCTTTTACACTCAGCTCCCTCTTCACCACGACGGACCGGTGCAGCGTCCGCATTACTGCAGCTGCAGCCCCAATCCGTCTGTCGATCTCCGGCTCCCTTCTCCCATCACTCGCGAACAAGACCCCGAGATACTTGAACTCCTCCATTTGGGGCAGGAACTCATCCCCGACCCGAAGTGGGCACTCCACCCTTTTCCGGCTGAGAACCATGGCCTCAGATTTGGAGGTGCTGATCCTCATTCCCGCTGCTTCACACTCGGCTGCGAACCGTTCCAGTGCGAGCTGGAGGCCCTCACCCGATGAAGCCAACAGAACCACATCATCCGCAAAAATCAGAGATGAGATTCTGAGGCCACCAAAGCGAAAGCCCTCCGCCACTTGGCCTGTCGATACCTGTCGGCTGCCTCCGGAGTCCCACAGGCTAACCAAGCCCGATAGGACTCCTTCTTCAGCCTGGTGGCTCCCTTTACCTCTGGTGTCCACCATTTGGTTCGGGGATTACCACCACGGCAGGCACCAACTACCTTGCGGCCGCAGCTCAATGCAGCAGCTTCGGCAATGGAGACGCTGAACATGGTCCATTCGGACTCAATGTCCCCAGTCTCCCTCGGAATGCTGTTGAAGCTCTGCCGGAGGTGTGCGTTGAAGATCTCGCGGACTGGGGCCTCTGCTAGACGTTCCCAGCACACCCTCACTACGCGTTTAGGTGCACCAGGTCTGTCCAGCGTCCTCCCCCGCCACCTGATCCAACTCACCACCAGGTGGTGATCAGTTGACAGCTCAGCCCCTCTCTTTACCCGAGTGTCCAGAACATATGGTCGCAGGTCTGGTGATACGATTACAAAATCGATCATCGACCTACGGCCTAGAGCATCCTGGTGCCACGTGCACTTATGGACACTCTTATGTTCGAACAGGGTGTTCGTTATGGCCAAACTGTGATTAGCACAGAAGTCCAATAACAAAGCACCGCTCGGGTTCAGATCAGGGAGGCCGTTCCTCCCAATCACGCCCCTCCAGGTTTCGCTGTCGTTACCCACGTGAGCATTGAAGTCTCCCAGCAGGACAACAGAGTCTCCAGGTGGAGCACCTTCCAGCACCCCCCCCAGGGACTCTAAGAAGGCTGGGTACTCTGAACTGCCACTCGGCACATAAGCGCAGATGACAGTCAGGACCCGTTCCCCGACCCTAAGGCGCAGGGAACAAACCCTCTCGTCCACCGGGAAAAACCCCAACTTACCGGCAGCAAGCCGAGGGGATATTAGAATACCCACCCCAGCCCGCCGCCTCTCACCAGGGGCAACTCCAGACTGAGACAGAGTCCAGCCCCTCTCCAGGAGACTGGTTCCAGAGCCCAAGCCATGCGTAGAGGTGAGCCCGACTATATCTAGCCGGTACCTCTCAACCTCACGCACTAACTCAGGCTCCTTCCCCACCAGAGAGGTGACATTCCATGTCCCTATTGCCAGTCTTGGCAGCCGGGGGTCAGTCCGCCAGGGCCTCCGCTCCTGGCCGCCACCCGGCACACAATGCACCCGACCCCTATGGCGCCTCCTGCGGGTGGTGGGCCTGCGGGAGGATGGGCCCATGTCTCCTCTTCGGGCTGTGCCCAGCCGGGCCCCATGGGCTAAGGCCCAGCCACCAGACGCTCGGGCACCCTCGCCGGGCCTGGCTCCAGGGCGGGGCCCCGGTAACCCTATCCCGGGCAGGGTAAACTGTTCCCTCGATATCCTTTTCATAAGGGTCTTCTGAATCGCTCTTTGTCTGGTCCCTCACCCAGGACCAATTTGCCATGGGAGACCCTACCAGGGGACAAAAGCCCCCAGACAACATAGCCCCTGGGATCCCTGGGACAAACCCCTCCACCACGATAAGGTAGCGATTCAAGGAGGAGCATATGAAACATGTCAATGGAAAACCCTCAGAATACCAGGTCTAAGAAAAAATCTTATCGAACTTATCGAACAAATCAGTTTGGCTTATAAATGAAAATATGTCTGTGAACCTGACTACACTCTAATAACATCACAGTAGATATCTGAAGCTGTTCTGAACGAAGTGGGAAAAATGATCATTCTGAAGGTAAAGGTTATCCCTGTCATGCTCCTCTCCAGTTTGTTAGCCTACAGCTTGCTCCCTTTCCTGGTTCAGTGATTTTTAAGTGAGTGTAGGAGGTAGGTGGGTTGAAGGGCAGTGTTTCATTACCGTTTAATGAGTGCAGTAATTTATACTCCTTACAGACACTCTCTCCCTCTCGTATAAGCCAACAGAACCATTGGCCTACTATTAAAACTTCCTTCTGATGATCAAGGTCACATTGTAAAAATGTTCATTAACATTCATTTGATAATTTCATTTGCACACACTGCCAATATCACACAAAAAGCAGGTCAGAATATAATTCAGAAAATAATTATCCGCTAATATTTAAGTGGACATGGGAATTGTTTTCGCAGACATTGTACCAGGTCCTCTATTTGAGAGACATCTATGACTTTAAACACCGCTAATATAATAAAGTGAACTGGCAGTGCAGAACCACTTAGTATTGTTAGCTTCTAAAGTAGTAGCAAGGAAAAATAAATCATTAGACAATGCCTATATGCCAAACACAGGCCCCCACATCTTTTCTTCATTCTTGCGGCACCTATAACTCTTCCTTAATCAGTTAGAAACAGGATCGGCCAAGTGGCGCATTGGTGAATAGTATGCTTTTATTGTTAGAAATATTTGTGCAGTGTGAACCCCCCCTCTTCCTTCCTTCCGAGTATTATATCCTGTGAGGGTGTGAGTTTTTTTCAGGGGTCTAATTCATGACATAGACAAATACAGGCTGACAGGCCTTTAAAAAAGGGGCAGGTCAGGCCTCTTTCACATGTCACTGTCCTCTTAAAAACCTCTTTCTCTTTGCTCCCCCATAGCAATGCAGACTTGTGTGTCCTTCACATCTGAGTCACATTTGATTAAAGATCGGAGCTTAAAAGAAAAAAGATCAATAATGTAGGCATACAGAGTGTCATGACAGAAAGCAAACTCTCATCAGAGTCAACTATAGCTGTGCCGTAGGACCTGTGAAGGGCATTGTGTTGCTTGGTACATAGTGGAAGATAAACATTCCTACAGTGTCCTGTCCTACTGTGTGGGATTTGTTATTGTTTGCTGTGGGGGTTTGCGGTACTTTAGTATGTGCGTGCAAATTTGCTAGATGACCCAAAGATGGGTGGAAATGTTATTTTTCCATGCATGTGGAAAAGAACAGAGAAGGCTATTTACAAAAGTCACAGCTGATCTAAGAAGGCAAAAAAGACATGAGTTAAATTAGAAAAAAAAATGCTTTCCATTTAAACCGGTCTATATTTTTATACAACTTCAGTACATTTAACAAATCCTTTGTCAGTTAAAGACCTTTAAAGTACAATGGCATGGGTCACAACTTTGCACTTTTTAATTTGTGTTATTTTCTTCCAATATTTTTGCCACCAAATCAATTTTCACCCAATCCATATGTCACAATCTGAAGTAAAATCTTGTTTTAGTTGTCTGTGATTTTCTCTACAACCAACTTCCAGAAACCTGCCTCAATAGCATGGGATACAACATAGTTTCACTGCAAAACTACACCAATCTAATACCTACGATGCAGAGAAACATAAACATGTTTTATCTACTTTCAGATTAGATAAAATCTGTTCATTTAGTATAAATTATCTGATTCTGGGGGGGATCAGATGGAATTTCTTCCCAGATTAAAATGATTTGGCATGGGATGAGGCATAAAGAAGAAGACGAAGAAGAATATGCCTTTGTGCTGTGAGAATAAGCAACTTAATTTTGAAGGTCTCTTTTTTTAAAATAGAGAGGCAACAATTTGAGAATTTCTTAATTAGAGCTTAAGTGTATGAAATCCCTGACAAGTAAGTGCTAACATAGACCACTCTCACTATACAACACAGTGACGAAAATTACACTTAGGCTGCAGGTCATCTCTTTCCAAATGGATTACTCAATAGATTAGAAAGATAATTTGAAAAGAAATAATACCTTCTGGAATCTGGTAAATTTTTAGGGGAGTTGAGTAATTGGATGTAATGAACATATCATTACATCTTTAAAAAAAACATTATTCAAGTGAATATATTTAGACTTCAAGAAAGGGAAAAGGTGCATCTTGCTTGAGATCAAGTTGGAATGTATTTGGCCGATGACTTGACCAAAATGAGTTTGACACGTCCTGTATAAACATTTCACAGCAATCCATTGCTTTAGTAACTGTTGACTTGTCTGGGCAGACATTGCACCAGTGAAGTGTCTACAAAACAACAAGGTGCGCTTCATGGGTGGCTTAGTATCCGATTAACTAATCCCAGTAAATCATTCACAGCATTTGTTAAAATCCCAAACAGGCCAAGCAAGGACAGTATACTATGGCTACAAGGATAACCCTCCACTCCAGGCTCTGTGCTAATAAAAGAAGTTGGGTGAAAACAACAGCCTCCTAAACTATGTTAACCTTGCAATGACCTTAGAGGCACACTTTGTTTTTAGGTACCTGCTGTTGCCTCCACATTTACATGTCATTATTCCCTTAAAATTACTGTAATTTCCTGATGAAGAAATTAGGACAGAAATAGATCCCGCCCTTGTTGGGTGGTGCTGAGGGCTTTACAGCGAAGAAAAAATGAGTTCTCTACTGATCACAGACTCCACTGCCTTTCGCTGAGTCTAAATGGGCTACTGTACTTTCATTAAGCCAATCAAACATAATGGAAACATACTTTCCCACAGCCCCCAGAGGGAATTACAATGTTTTGCTTTCAAATGATTCTCATGATTGTCTAATTCTGGATTTCTTGCATGATGCCAATTTCTGCTAACAAACAGTATTTAAAATTATCATCTCCAAGGCCTATGAATGTCAAAAACAATGCTACTCCGTGGACATCATCTGTGTATATACAAAGAGCTGTGTTCATTAACTCCAACAAAGATGGAACAATAATGTGGCTGGATATGAAAAAATACTCAATTATGCCATTTTATCTTCTAATCAGCTAAACACTTAACTTGAATGTTGATTACAAGCATATTTAAATACATTTGTGGTCATGCTAATAAGCTTAAATATTGATATGAAATGAATGAAAAGCAGAAGAAAGTGACTCTAAGTTGCTTGGACTACAAAAGTACTTGATCAACTTCATACTTTCTTTTACTTTACAATTAGTCATTGGTGAGCCACACCAAACCACAACCTTGAAGCACATACAACATAAGCACAATGTCAAGATTATGACCAATGGCTGAGGGTGTGTACTGCAGTCATATTTTCTGTTGCAAAAAGTTCCCCAAATAATAATTTCACATTATGATATTAATTTAAATATGAGTATGAAGCAAAATACTTCATGCTGCAAAGTCAGCAGGCTAGAGTTGGCAAAATATTATACAGTTTTAATTCCAGTCAAATGCCCAGTACTAATACATTATGCCTGGTGTTGTTTGGACTAGAGAAGCTAATATGATCCCTTCTGATGGGATCTGAGTTTTTTAAAAACATGACCACGAAAATCCTGATACATTTTAGTATATTGTATAACCATGCTGGATAATTTATCAGATTATAGCTCCAACTATTACAGAGTCAAGCACAACCTTTCTTCTTTCGGTGATTTGCATTTGTCCTAACTTAAAGCTGTGATTATGCTTGATGCATTGGCCATTGCTCGTGTAAACTTTAACCTCAGCAAAGCCCCATGACCACTGGTGCTTAAAGCGTACTGGCCTCAGTATGCTTTTTCATCCCCAGTTTTCTTACGAACATATCATCTTTTTTCAACTGCTGCAGCATCTTCATCTAAGTTTCTATGCTGACATGTAATTGAATTGCTGGTAAAGACCAATCTGTTCCAAGCTGGATGTGCCGGCTGTGTGTCAGACAAAAAACAGTGCTGCTGCCAGTATTTCTGATATCACTCTTGGCATGCGCCAAATTTCGCAAGGGCAACAAATGAGCATAAACTAAGTGTGAAAGCCAAAACACAGTCACAGTTTACCTTAACTTGAGCAATGACGGAAAGAGTCTTTGATCAACAAGATCTATCCAGGGCAAAAGTTGTAAAAGGTTTCTGAGGATGAACCTGCAGCTGCCTTTGTTTGGTGTTCAGTGGCATGCAACCAAGGTAACAGCTGGTTTTTGGCTTCAGCTCTTCACTGTCCCTGTGGCTACTGAGATGATCTCTCTTAAGGTGCACGAGTCCCGTGGCACAAGGACCTCTTGCTGTCCCTGCAAACACCCAGGTGGAGGCTATAGGCTCCGAGCCTATAGCCTAGCATAGGCTAGCATAGACCAGCAGTTAACCGAAGTGTTAAACAAACCAGATTTCAATTACTGATTAAAGTAATCCCCTTTATGATTTCTACCACAATCAAACAGACAAATCATACAAAATATTATCCAGACACCTGGAATAACTTAAAGACAGACTCAGATATCACTCAGATAGGCTTACACCTGTGGGTTTTAATTAGTGCAATTAGTATATTATGATTTCTATGCACGTATAGAGCAATATTGGCTGTTTTACAAAAGGGGGAGGAAGTAAAGCAAACCAGCAAAATCCTATCCTGTTTATATAAGTAGTAAGTAGTTTGGTCAGTGTGGCATTGCCCCAGCATTATCCTGCTAAGAGGAAGTTTGTTTTTCCGGCACACCCACTCACATACTCTCACCATTTTTCTGCAGCAGATTAAGGCGCTTCTCTCTATTCAGATGTGCCACCCACTTTCAACAGAGAGAACAAGGAGATAATATGTAGGTGTCTGGGTCACTCAGGTCTTTTGTTAAAACACAAAATGCAAAGCTGATTGAAGCTTGTATCCACAGGGACCTCAGAGAAACAGGCAAATGCATAAGTACGTTCTACACACTCTCCACATTCACCTGCATTTGTTCAAATCAAAAGAGATTCAAACTTTTAACAAATAGATTTAACAAATTTAGGTTACACAAGCTCACATGTACAAAACAAAGATTTCTGTTATTGCTTGCCTAACACATTTAGGATGTAGAGTATGTGCCTTGCTTTCTCAAAAATCTGATATTGTTCCACTCTTTTAAGACCTAAAAGGAACCGGTCTGTCCATTTGTTTTGTTGATTATTCTTTCCAAGGCAAAAACAACAACAACCATGAAGTTTCTCAGAGATTAGCACTGATTTATGACTCATCCCCTCAGTGACAGAGTAACTTAATGTGGGGAAAAAAAGTGTACAGATATGGTCCACTTCCCTTCATCAATATTAAAAAGTAATAAAACCTGCAGTCTGTTTGTTCTTCTTTGCTTCTGCTTTAATCAAGGTGGGGAAATGTATTCAGCTGAAAGGAAGAAGGGATCAGAAACTAAAACAGAAGCAGAGAGACTGAAGAATGGAGAAGGGGGCTGCATGGACATGGGTAGTGTAGCGGTGATTCTCAGGGGAACAGAACAATCTGTCTGAAAACCAGCAAGAGTACGGCTGTGCAGTATTGTGTTGAAGCTTTTACTGCAACAAATCTGCATTCTGGACCATGCTCAGAAAGACAAATTAGCAAAGTGTGAATTAGGAGACAGGTTTTCCTTCCCTGGGTTTGAGTGTCTGAAAACCTGGACCACAGTAGATAAAACAGTAACTGTGAAATCCAAAAAGTGTCACGGCATTGATTTTCTTAAAGACAAACAGGCTGTTTCAGATAAATGTTAAATTCCGCAGTCAGATGTTTAAACTACCCTTGGTAATGCAAGAAATAATTTAAGGCTGTCACTCATGAGAAAATATATTATTGTAAATAACGCATGCAGTGAACATTTCCTCACTTCTGGGTTTGGATCACAGTTCAACCGTAAACGGCAAGTGAACTGGTATTTATATATGACTTTTCTTTTTCCACATGTCTTTAAGTGCTTTTTACCCATCTCACACTCACACAGAGATGGATGCAACTGGGGCCATTTGAAGCTCAGTACCTTGCCCAAGCACACATGAGGACAGGAGGAACAAGGAACTGAACCTTTCAACCTCCAATTAGCCAAATATTTCTGTGCTTTCACTGCTTAATTCAGGTGTATGTCAATGATTATCCCCACAAAAAAGAACCATACAATGAGAATCAGATGAAGGAGGGTAAATAAGGTCTTTGATAAAAGCCAGAATTGCGACTGACTGACGGAGGTGAAAACATCTTTCAATAAAATGTGTTTTCTTTCTCTGTGCATATCACATGTCTTATTACTAAATAAACATCATGCTAGAGAACTTAGAGCACACATGGGTAAAACATGGCTGGTGCTAAAAGGAAAACTAAACAACCTCTAAAAATAAACAAAAGATGGAGTTTGAGGAGAGAGTTTGAGCCTATGCACATGAAAGGAGGTGTACTCATGACTTCTTAAATATGTAAAAAAAAAAAAAATCCCACTTTACATCCATCCATCCATTCGCTTCCGCTTATCCTTTTCAGGGTCGCGGGGGGCGCTGGAGCCTATCCCAGCTGTCATAGGGCGAGAGGCAGGGTACACCCTGGACAGGTCGCCAGTCTGTCGCAGGGCCCCACTTTACATACCTTTTTAAAAAATAAATAAATAAATAAATAACTGAGGTCTCAGTCACACGGTTAATGATCCCCTTCCCTCCTGGAGTGTCAAGTAGTTTCTGGAGGTTGCTGGATCTTGCGCGATGAAATCAAGTACAAAGAGGGCACGTCACAAAAACCTCCTTGCAATCACGTTCATTACTAACGGGTTGCCACAGTAGTCTGTATAAAAGATCTGCAAACACTCTCAAAACTGCTCTCCAACTAGTAGCAAAACTGTGTACGATGCAAACTGGGAATAAAGAACAGTTACTTTCAAGAAAAAAAAAAATTGTCTTAACGCTGTGGCCAACACATTTTGTGAAACTTTCAAGTGCAGTATGTGTGTTAGAAGTCTTGACTGTAATTACCTACATAGGTAAAAATGTCACTCACTCAGGCACACAGTCAGAACACAACAGGAGATTATTTGATGCGGTTGAGCAGATGAGTAATATGAAGGTGCGCTTATTCTTATTCAATTTAATGCACCTTACTCACCATACTTTGTGGGCACGAGACCACGCTGCAGATAGCTTCCCCTCTACGACCAACACTGCCCAGTATTTGACTGGTGGGTGTTAATCTCCCACCTGGGTGGCAGGGGGTGTGTCAGTGCACACAACTGACTGCGTGCTCATCCCACACTTGAAAAGAGTGAAACAAATGAGACGGAGCGGATGAAGCTCAGCCGCCACACCTGTTTCCCATAACCTCTGTGCTCCTCTCCTGGGGAACTGGATTGCTGACTGTGGACATACTGTATGTATAGCTTTTTAATATGGACTGTAAAGCAACAGTGTGCTCATGTGACCCTAACAGCCACACAATGTGATCTACTCTTTCTGTTTTTCTGGGAAAAACCCTGGACTCCTGAAAACAGTAGACAAAAAACACTGTTTAAAAAGTTTCCCTCTGTTCATTCACGGTAGGTAATTAACCATGGAAATATCTGGAAGACATTTATACAGCACCGTTTCCTATGACTCAGTAATTGAAACATTTGATTCCTGTCTATCCAAGATTTATTCAGTAGGCAAGACACACTAGTAAAAATAGTACTGCTAATATTAGCATTTTTTGTGTATTTTTCTATATTTTCCCCTTTCCTTCCAATTCTGAATGGCTAAGCACTCAGGCACTGCAGTCATAATGACTGGTAACTACTAAAGTTGGTACAGACATAAAACAACAAATACCACCAGAAGTCAGTGACTGACAAAATGAGACAGTGGGGTTAAAAATTACTTTTAGATGGATTCTATATAGTCACCCCTCATTTCTTTATATTTTATTTCACTAGCTGGGCCCACGTCCTCGTTTTAGGTTTGACAGCGTTTTAGTAGGTAAAGGTGAATGCTTGGACATGAATTGAGCTGCGGTTTGGGGAAGGCCTCGAAGAGGACTGGCGACGGTTCCCGGGTCTGGCAGATCCCCATATACTAAATAGGAGTGAAGAAGTTAAAGAATTGAGAACAAGGAGGGAGGGTGGGGCATGTAAACAAGAATGAACAGTTTGCAGAACTTGGGGGAACCTATATAGATGACAACCGGAAGGAGCGTGTTTGGAGGTGTGGTCCCGCTCCTGAAATTCCGATACATAATCTCCAATAGAACAATGGGAAATTGGGTTGTATACAGTATATAAGTCAAAAAGTAGAGCTTTTACGATTCTAATAATTCTTGAAAGTCAATATTTGATAAGATTACCTTTATTCTTTAACACAGCCAAGCTTACTTAGACTTTCTTGCATTACTTGCACATTTGTGTGAAATGTGCTTTATTGCAAAATGTGCAAAAGCACAGCAGTTCATCCCTTGAATTAGGTGCCTCCTTTTTGATCTTTGAAAGATTCATATGTCAATGACAAGTGGTTCAACAAACAACAAAATGCTTTGGAACACATTGGTGGAATGTTGCAGTCAATACCAAAGCGTACTGGTGCATTAGCCCACTCAAGAAGAAAGAACACAAAAAGAGAGCTATTCACACTGGAATGAATGGAAAGTGGTGCCATCTTCTATGCCCCACTTACAAGGTATAACAAACAGCAACTTTAGTGTCACTGACGATGATGTGTTTTAAATTACAAACAAATTTGCTGAAGAGGTAAAACTGCGGTTTACAACTCAGCTTTCACTAAAGGACCACCAGGAAGCTGCTTGCAATTCAGAGCCTCTGACAGTCAGTCACATCTGTCATGGAAGAGGAAGCAAAGGGTGGAGTCAACAGGAGCCGGTGACCACAGACTGCTCCCTGAACTCCCCACACAGCCTACACACCAGCCTACACAACAAAGCCACACACTCATCTGCTGATGGCCTTCCTTCAAAAAGAAAACCCTGTGTGCATTTAATGTGATTAGGGGTGTTCAGTCAGCTGCTTCTCAACTGAGATCAAATAAGGAGGCTCAGATGGATGTGACAGCTGTGACCCACACATGTGAATCCAAATGCTAAAATGCTCTTTCAAAGCCATTTTTTCTTGCTCATAATTCTGATAACAAATAACAACTGTGGATAATTAACATCAGCAATGAAGAGAAATGGTTGAATCTACTGACAAATAAATCAATAGGTCATGCTAAATTATCACTATCACTGTTTGGAAGAGACTAGCTGAAATATGCAGAAGCATCAAGTGAGTGGTGCAAAATTTATCATGACAAAGGGTGTTTTTTTTAAGCATTAGCTATGGATAGGCTGATTATTGGGGTCATTATTCTGTGTTTTTGCATGCTGATTTGTCACAATACAAAACTGCCTCTCTCTGTATGACTTTCTGTGATATAGGGTCCTACCCACATAATGTTCTGATTGTTTACATGCTATGGACAAAAGCCTATCACCACTGAGCACAGAGCAGAACACAGTCTGAAGCAGCTCCCGTAGTGGAGCTGTGGTTTGGACTGCATATCGCAGATATAGCTGACCTTGCAATAAATGCTGCAATTCTTTCTGCTGTACGACCACACAACCATGACAAGCATGCACAGTTTCCCAGATGCATTAATGATCAAATGCAATATTTTGCAGTGACATCCAATGAAGGCAAGGATAGCAGGCTTGCTATCAGGCCAGCTGGAGGGGTGAAAGTAAGACAATGCTGTCAAAACTGAAGAAAACCAAGACATATTGGGAATAGATAAGGAAAAAGGATTACAGTGGCGAAAGCTACACTAAAACAGCAAAAGGGCAAAGGGTTATGCTAGTGGTTAAGTTAGCAGGCAGCTTCAGACTACACTGAATATTCATCCATCAGTTTTCTACTGCTTATCCAATTTAGGGTAGCTGGAGCTTATCCCAGCTGCCACAGGGTGAGAGGCAGAGTACACCATGGACAAGTCACCAGTCTGTCGCAGGGCTAACACAGAGAGACAGGTAAACATCTGCAGTCGGTGTACCCGTATAGAAAGGCCTTGGCCAGATGGTGGATTTAAACCAAGGACCTTCTTGCTGTGAGGCAACAGTGCTAACCCCAATAGTGCATAAGGCTTAAACAGACACTAAAACATCATAACAGCTAATACTTAAAACATAAAAAAATAAGCATTAAAATAGCAGAATAAAAACATGACAACATGCTATTTTTAAAAATATATTAAAATATTGGTTATCCTATAATTACTAATGTCTGTAATCAGTCCTGAAAAAGTTAAATCACTCGATCCAAGGTATTAACGCTGTAATTGCTCAGAAAAGCCAGTAAGACTGGGATGTAACTTTATATTAAGTTATCCAATCTCCTCCCCCAACAAAAGGGTCTTGACCTGATCTGCCCTATACCATGTGGTGGCAAAGCCACGGTTGTTTTAATTATATTCCTAATGACAAAGTAACTTTCTTGGCTACATCATGCTGTCAATTAATGAGTCCAGAATCATATTAAGCTTAAGGACCAAATCTGCTCAGTCGCTGCACTGCTTTTTCAAATCTATTTCTGAGTCTGTAATTTGGGGTGGCTCCATTACTACATTATTTATTTAGATTGTGAATCATGTGGCCCCAAGAGAAGGAACCACAAAACTATGGTCTTCAATTACAGTCCTCACAGCCAGTGGCCACGCCTTTTAACAAATCCCCTCCTCAAAAATCCTGTCCACACGCTACAGCGAAGTGAAGAAAACTAACTTCAAAAGTGTTTACATCACAATGTCCCCTAGGACCACATGGCTGCTAACAATGTTTTTACGAGTCAAAAACCTGTACACATTTTTATCCAAACACAAAACCGAAAAAAAAAAACCCCTAAAACTAAAAATGCTGGCTACGTTATCGTATGTGTTCATGCTAAGAAAATCTGGCTGTAGAGGTACCATGTTGGACTGGAAAATCAACAAACACACTTGAACACGCCTTTGAGGCTAATCAGCTTAGATTGCAACATTGCATTGTTTATCGGTTTGCTGTGATGATTTATGAACCAGTGTTTTGTGGGAACAGACACAAAAAGAAAGGCACGAAGAGGCTTCTTTAAAAACATTTGTTGAAAGCAACTGAAATGAAACTGACTGTAGCAGGAGGACAGGCGCAAAAGACAAGTGCTCAACCGATTAATCCGTTTACTATAAGAGCAGATATTATACAATTTAAGACAAGACATGGCTTCTCGGAGAGTTTTTGCTCAGTCTTCTAGGGTTTTAAAGCAAAAATATCTGCTCTTTAATTACAGATCTGACAAAACATGGCATCTCTGTACATCAGCTTAAGCTCTGGAAAACTGTAACACATATTGTTTGGATCAAGCATTTAAGCAAGAATATAATTAGAGATAAATCAATAGTAATTCTAAGTGTCTAGGCAAAAAGCACAGCTTTTAAAAGGCCATTAGTTACTGTTATATTGGGAGCCACACTTGTGCTGGGCAGCATCCTGAGCTTAATTTCATGCATGTTTGAATTTTGAAAATGATACCCATATTAACTCAGTTCCAATCATACACAATATTAACAATCCACAACCTGTGGGGAAAAAAAAATCATGGTACGGAATAATTAATGATAAAACCACTTAAAGCATTAATAACAGTACATTTACATGACTAAAACAGAAAGGTGCCAAGAAATATCAGTGTTGTGACATAAATCACAAAGTTTGACCTTGCATTAGTCTTATGAACATAGTCAAGTTAGAAACAAACAAATATTTGCCCTTAAAAGAGGGCAGAGACAAAATAAACACAATAGTTGGATCACGTATTTTGAGACCTTACTTGAATCACCTTGTTGCTGAATTGCGCTATATAAATAAACTTGCCTTGCCTTACTATGATTTCACTCGCTTTTCTCCGAGCTTTGTTCTTTATTTTTTGCCTCTATCGTAGAGTGAAGTGGATTTTTTTGTGTGTCACAAGTTAAGCAAACAGCTTCATCCCAACTCCTGTAGCGCAACGTTCTGTCAATTCGCCTCACTCTGTATGTAATCACACCGCATGAAAACTTCTGTTGGCATATGGTTTGAACACATCATAACAATGTGTCAACAGCTAGGGAAGTAAGGGTGGGCTTCCCTCATTACATTCAAGAACAGTGAAGCCATATGGGGGATGAAAAAAACAAGACTGGGGATGAACCCAAATGACTTGAGACCCAGAGAGGAGCTGGGTTTGTCGATTGTTGATTTTTCAATTGTAAAGAAATGAGACTCGCTTTGTGTCATGCTGTCTCTGTGCTGGACTTTCACTGGAGGCAAGTCTAAGGGAACTCTACTCGCACACAGCAAAAGGGAATCAGGTAGGGCAACGATATGAGGTTAGTCAAGGCTTTTTCAGACCCAGCTCTGCTGTGGAAATATTAATGCTAAGGAGCCAGTTTGACATCTAACCTAAAAGCAGAACAAGCAGTCTATTAAGGACCGAGTCTACTGAACACATGAGCACTACTGATAAGAGTCTAAGTGTGGTTTACTTATTATTTTGATTGTTTTTTTTCTTTTAAATGGTTTAAAAGAGAAGTGTTTTTTTTGTATAAACCTTACAGATGGCCATGAAAAAGTTAATAGTAATAATAATAGATCTATTATGAACCATCCAGAATCTTAAAAAAATACCATCATGCAGTTGGTTTTTTTCCATACCGCCCAACACTATGTTACACATTAACATGAGCAATACAGTAAAAGTTGTTCTTTCGTGTATTGCTCTTGGATTCAGAAAAGAAAAGAACACTGGTGTATTTCTGGGTAGTATTTACTTAAGCATCCATCTGTGTTTGTGTCTGAGACACAGCAAAGCTCTCCAGCTGCTCTCCTCGGGACAGTGAGGGGGCTGGAAGGTGCTTCAGCTGGCATGCAGCCCAACTGCAGGTCAATACTTCTACAGACTCTGCGACTGCAGTGCATGCACTCAAATATGTCTTCATTTCCCCTGCCACCCCTTACCCCAAAGCTGAAGACTCTGCACTGACTCTCCTTCTGTCGTGTATCACATAACCTACAATCCATCTGTAACCAACCACTTGGCAAACTTTTCACAAAGGAGCCTCTTTTTTTTCCTAGCCATACGTGACACCCGGATTGTTCCATTTCTTGTCTATTTCTGTGCACCTCTAATCACTGCTTCTCCTCAGTTTGTAACCATGTGGGTGGGAGACAAACTAGCCGGTAAATCCCCCAAACGCCCTGAATGATGTTAGCCAAGTCATGATGTGACATACTGTAAGTAACCTCAGCTTGAAGGTCTGCCCATTATCACCATAACACCAATCAGTGCCGTGTCTGAGTTATGTCTCCTGGAATAAGCTGAAAATCTTAACACAGTTAGCTTGTGTGTAACAGTCGCTCCGATGTAAAGAAGTTAACTGATGTTAACGGAGTTGAATTCAAATGGGGGGAGGAGAGTGAGTTTTAGCTAACGGTCAACTGACGCAGCAGCTACTTTCCCATCAGTGTTAACGTAAAGATAACTGTCCACAGGCAACAACTAGCCTGCTTAAGCTTAGCTTAAATGCAGCAGGACGAGCCCACCACAAAACAACAAAAACTAGCCAGCCGGTTTGGGTAGTGGACTGTATCCGTGAGGACCCTCTCCGAGCAATCCTACTGCAACAACTTCTTTCAATGGCCTCAAAAGTATTATGGGAGGGATGATACAGAAACCGTTAACTCACCGGTAAGTCCGTATACGGTGAGGAGGGATATTAAAAGTCGCAGTCCGTTAGATGGCAAAGTCCTCCTGAGCGGTAATCTTTTCTCCATGATTCCTGTGTGTCTGTGCGCCTCGGCACTCCCGGATC
Source organism: Copadichromis virginalis (assembly GCF_057382275.1). Lineage (NCBI taxonomy): Eukaryota > Metazoa > Chordata > Actinopteri > Cichliformes > Cichlidae > Copadichromis > Copadichromis virginalis. The sequence continues at coordinate 32,482,352 of NC_140631.1, read as the reverse complement.
CGTTCTCCTCGCTCCTCGCTCGTCCCTGCTCTCTCTCTCACTCTCTCTCTCTCTCTCTCTGGCTCGTGCTCCTGGGGAGCCTCTCTCCATAGCTACAGAACCGCGTGGGCTGTACCATTCTGCAAGTCAACAAAAAAAAAAACAAAAAAAAAAAAAACACACACATGAAACTTAAGAACGCACGCGCGCTGACCCACTCGTCTCCGTGTGTATACACTTTTAGCGCAGTTCTGAAATGCTTGTCATTGAGCCGTTTGTCTTTTTGTTTGTTGGTTTTCTTGTGGGATTTTTTTTTTTTTTTGTACTTTATATACAGATTCGGGCAACATAAATATAGGTAGCAGGGCTATCACGATCAGCACTCTAAATTATGTTTAATTGTTATTTTATTACGTTTAATTTCAGTTAGTTTCTCGTGTGGAGCCAGTTGTCGATGTTTGATTGTTAAGAAAAAATTTTAAATTTATATATCAAATCCATTTAGTTATTTATTCTTATTTTCGCTCATTTCTTTGTCTTCTTCTTCTCGTTGTTATTATTATTATTATTATTATTATTATTATTATTATTATTATTAGTAGTAGTAGTAGTAGTAGTTGTTGTTCTAGTAGTAGATTTTCTCTCATTATAATTTCATTGGTATATGTCAGGGGGCTTCAAAGCCTAGAGCAGATACTACAATGTAAGCACTGACTCTTAGTAGACAACCCAGTCTTAAGAAAAAAAATCTATCGTGGCTTGCTTGTATTGATTGTGTTGGGAAAACTTGCCCCAAACTGACGTTTCAGATAGCTTTGAGCTTTTTTAGATGTCACAGTATAGTTCAAGTATGCAATAGGCTAACTGCCAAACTGAAGTGACTTTATCCAGTCATAAAATAGACGACTTAGTCTAGTTTTACAGCAAAGAAAGGATGCTTTCAGAAATAAGTGATTCTTGTTTTTAATTTAATTTAAAAAGCGGCTAAAAGTAGAACTTTTTGGTATAAGCACTCTTTATCTTTTAAACAGTGTCAGTTCTTCCTGTCAAAGAAAATGAGGTTGTCTAAACATCTTGGGTAACTTGCCATAGTGCTTCAGTGGATTTAGGCTGTCTTGGTATCGTCTGCCTGTTCACGCAATCCCAGACTGACTGCATGATTTGAAATCGGGTCTCCGTGGGGCCATATAAACCATCTGTTGCTGTATGTTTGGGCTGTAAAATATGGGACCGATCAAAAACCTCCCGGGTGATGAAAAAAAAGTAGAAACATCTAAACTGCTTAATTATTTTCACATGAAATATTACAACCTTAGCAATAGCAGTCATTGTTGTTGTTATTGTAGGGACAGCAGGATTAGCAAGAGGGAGTCGAAAACATTTTCATACGCAAGATTGATGAAATAGTACTACATTTATTAAGAGGCACAGTTTCATAAGACTATCTTGATACATCTGAAAGGACTTTTGCAGTTAGAAAGGATCAAATTTTGACTATGACTAGGCTCAAAAAAAGATATTGATTTCACCCCTAAGTTAATATAAACCTATCTGATAAGGATCATAAACAGTTTTATAAGAAAGAAGTACTAAAACCTCACATATAATGAAGTTTTGTTTGTTTATTTGTTTGTTTTTTTCTTCTTCTTTTTTGTGGAACGAGTGAGGAATTTCCTTGTTTTAAGGTCTCACTTGTGCAAACAGACATTAAATGTGAACAGAACTATTTATAGCACAAATAACCATTTGCTTTTTAATCATGATTATCGTCTTCAGTGCAGCAACTGAACAGGCAAAGGTTCATCAAGTTGCTTAAGAATATACTAAAGATGCTTTTAGTGGGTTCACGGGTTTTGTGGGGATTAAAAACAGCAACCTACTGGTTACCCTTCAGTCCCTCTAATGACCAAACCCAATCTATTTTACATCACATTTTCATAAGCAGGTGTTGAGGAGATTGTAAGATGATATAAGTGCTGCTTTCACTTTAGCAAGTCCAGTCAATCACTTTATGCCCCTTCTAACCTCCTTAATTACAGTAAAATACACAAAATACGCATCATGAGCCATTCTCCCTCAGTCCTTTAGCACGTAAAAAAGGAAACTCACAATAACCCCTACACACACCAGAAATGCTAACATTGCTGTACCATTAACCAAGCCTCAGTGCACACAGTGCACACAAAGGTTTTGTTTTTTTTAAATCAGCTTATTAATGTTAACTCAGTCACAGATATGCTGAACTATCCTAAAACTGTAGTGGAAACAAGGAAGTGAATGTGAAAGTTAATATAAACCCCAGGAGATCAGTCACTGAAGGACAAAGCAATCACATGCAGGTACAGTGCTGGGGGGAAAAAAGTGTGCACTCATCAGCGTGAATGCAGACACACTTCGACTACTCTGTCCTAAAACAAAGTGGTAATGAAACACTCTTGCATTGTTCTTTTCTTTGAGATAATTACAGCTTTTACACATTCAGGAATCCGACGCTGTGTGCAGCACTGTGTTATTATCATGCACTGAAGCTTGAGCTGATAAACTTGCTCGCTCAGCAATTTTAGGCGAACATCATATTTATTCACTGAAGATAAGCAAAAATGCTTGTTTCGATGTGCCTCCCTCGCGTTGAGCCACCAGTTTCATTCTGCAGTGATGTCTTTATAGACTCTATTAGCTCTGAGTCCTCATCAGGGCAATGTGAACTCTGCAGGGAACCTCCATCTCCTGCAGAACTGAACTCACTCCCTCTCAGTGCTATAGCTCAGCTTTACAGTGATTAAAGCATGACCCGGGATGTGTCACCACACTGTACCCCCTACCTTCATACCCTCTGGTGGTTTATTTATATCCTCAAAGAGCTATAAATCCCCAGGTGAAAGTGATGGCCTTTTCACTAATCAATCTCCCCTCCTGGGGCACTTTGCATTGAAACGATAGAGTTAGTGCAGCAGGCAACCTCTTGTCTTTATGAGATGATAATTCACATCTTATTTTCGATTATCCAACTCTTAATGTGTTAATTATATCAACAATTTGGGCAAAAACTGCTTCAGCAAGGCTTATTCCACACCACTGGCATAAATGCATACTGCTGCATAAATACTTAAACCCCCCTCAGTAGCACTAAATAGTTTATGAGCATTTATGGCCCATGACCTTTGTAATTGTGGTTACCTCATTGAGGTTTTATGCAGCAAAAATACTTTTCACTAAGTGTTATTACATTTTCTTCCAGGCAAGCAATGCTGCACTGGCACCACCTCCCCTGTGACCAGTGGCTGCACATCCACACAGGCTGTCTGGGAAATTTGGTTTTACAGTCTGTGAAAACAGCCTTTGTTAAACACAACATTCCTTACTAGTCGCACTGGTCAGCTGGCCCTTGCACACCTCAAAACCTCCCACCCATTCCTCCCCCATTGTAGCCACACTTTCAGTCCAATCTCCTGCCAAGGTTTGACCATCTACAACGAGGAGAGGTCACCTCACTGCTGACGCTACACACTTGTGCTTGCACCTCCACACAGGTCTTTCCCTTAATGAGCTCTGTATGAAATGGCCTCTGTAGTACACACCGACCTTAAGAAAGTACATGTGAAATTAAGATAGAGTACCTGTTACAGAGGACATACTATGGATAAGGCCGATAACTGTGCACAGCTTTAAAATGTTATTTAAAATTACTCAGTATTCAATAAACTTTTAAGAGATGCATAAAAGTAACAACTGAAGAAATAAATTACAGTGTTCGGAATTCAAACTAATTAAAATTCATACAGAGTCTCACTGTACTTTATGTGCAGACACCAGTTCAGGGACAAAATGCCATATGTAAATGTAGGTATGCAGTACAATCTGGGGCTCCTGTTTAATCACAACTATTAATTCAAAACAAATCAATACCGGCTGCATGTGCTGGAGTAAAATATGAGTTGCATTTTGCATATATAAAATACATGTGGCATGATATGAAAATGTAAATGCAATGCATCCCACTGAAGCAGAGGGCAAAGATGTGTAGTGGAGTGGACTTAGATCGCCATCTGCTGGAATAAGCATAAATAAACTAAGACAAATTTCTCTGCTTCATCACATTTTTAACTTTCCTGGGAACAAAGACATTATATCCAATTATGAATAACTCTTGTTTTCCATGTTTTAAATTTTTCCTTAAAGCATCATAATTCATACATTTTTAATGTTTTTCCAGAGGTTGAGTCTTCACTTTTTTCCTGTTCAGTGGCGGTGTGGAAAGACTGCTGCTGTGGATGAAGTGACGACAGGAAAGCAAAGGAGGGGTTTTGAAACCTGCCTAAAAGCTCTATTGAACTCAATCAGGACATGGGTAATTAGCAGTGAAGGTAAAGCTGCTGAGTGAAAACAAGAGATACAAATAACAAGCAAGCTAACGCCATTTTTAAAAGACTTCTTCAGAGGGACATACGGGTGGGAATCTGTAGACATTTCAACTGCAACAACAAAACAAAACATGCAAGAATTATTGTAATGCGCAAAGAAGGTGCTTGACAGTCAGTCATCTGGGCAAACTTACTGTGTTTACAAAGTGTCTTCTGGTCATTTTAGAAAACAGAACATTTTCACAATGACCACAGGGGATATTTTGTTCGCATAGTTGGCACTCGTGCATCTCATTTGAAACAATAACAATTGAGTTTGGCAACAATGTAAAGTGGACACACGGTCTCCTGTCCAATTTTAGCAGAAATTAAAAACGCATTTTCTGTGGATCAACACCATAACAACAACACGAAAAACAGTTTGCATTTTGTTTACACAGGATGTTTGTATTTATTGCAATAAATCTTGACATAATACAAATGATTTGTGTTCGTTCACTGTTGGTAACCCAAAAAAAAAAACCCCATTAAAGAAACACTCTTCCAAGAAGCTCTGAATTATAGATACCCTTTTGTTGATGTTGTTGATGTAAGCACATCAGTTTGACCAAACCAAATATATTACACATCATAAAAGAAGACAGTGTTAGAATAATGAGAAGTTATTGTTTTCTGATACTCGTGGCTGTTTGTTTCAGTCCTCTCTTAGATAAGCCTCAGGCACCTCTTCCTCCTCATTATTCTCTAAGGAGGCGGCATACTGTGCCATCCTTTGAACCTCCATTACTTTAGTCTCGGCTAACTTCTTATCTGCATCTAGTGAGAGTTTTCGTGCCTCCTCCACTTGCGCCTGGGCCAACTGAATGTTCGTCCTTGCAGTTACAGACGCATGCTCAGCCCCTGAAAAAAAACAAATGCAAACAGTGTTCAAAGACTCACACAACAACCCTATCCAGTTCAGACATTAGCTAAAGTCATTAGGCAGCCTTCCTTGTCCATCATCTCCATTCTGTTTAAATGCAAAAACCTGTCCGTCTGCAGAGTGACAGCAAATGATCCATACACCGATCAAGGTGCAACACTGTCAGCACCTGAATAGAAACCACCACAAATGGCAATGTAGAAAGCTTAAAAAAGATGAACCCTAGGAGAACTTGCCTCAACACTACAACCTGACTGTTGTACCACACAGGCCAAATAGCTCATGTTTTTTTTTTTTTTTTTTTAAAACAACACACCTGATGTGTATGCGGCCTCAGCTGCTGCTTCACAGAGCTTCATTGCACTGAACCAGGTTGACTCGAAATGCTTGCAGTCTTCCTGTCTGTCATTAACCTGTCAGGACAAAATCAGAATAAGACCCAAACAGATCTACAGCAACCTGTTTGTAAATCTGTGGTCACATTTACAAAGAATGACGAAAAAAACCAAAACGAGATGTTTTTCTTTAAACCGAAGAGAGCAATGAAGACTGACCTTTGCACGCTGGCCAATGATCACCTGCCAGACTGAATCCTCCTCTGCTGGGGTCAGTTTTCCCAGTGAATCCAGATATCGTTTTTGTAGGGCAATGAGTGTGTGCACAGCCTGGAATAAGGACAAGGAGCTTATTAAAGAACAACTTAGTAGTACTTTGGAAACAGTAGGAACACTTCAGGGGTCACCACAGCAGAACATCTATCCCCACTTCACCTTATCCTTTACATTATCTTAAGTCACACCAACAATTTCCCTGTCTTTTTCTTCACTTCATCCCTAAACAGCTCCATGGTCACCATTTACTGTTGTCCATTTCTCCACTGCACATGTTCAAACAAATTAAACTTTATTTTAATGGTTTTAACTGCAAGATTAAACAGTTGCTAGATTTATGATGCAATCTGAGAGCATGAAAGTGTTGGAACAAAGTGATATTTGGAGGCATTTTCACATGCAGTTTAATGTGTTGCACTGAGCAGGATAAGCACTGCAGTCTGCAAACTCGTGATTTTATAAACCTTTATTTATCAAGCTAATAAGCAGATTTTTGAACAGGCATGATGTGTACTCACTGGGAATGGGAAACTCGATACTGGCCTTACATGATATTCTGTACACTGGTCTGAAACATGGTTCAAAATAGCCACATCATATGACCACAGCTAACTGATGTTTTGGTTCGTTTCATGCCATTTTTGACAAAGTGGCTTTTCTGGTGCTTCTATGTTTGATCAGCAGACTGCTGAACAAACCTGATGACACTAAATACCCAAAAAACATATGTCATTATGATCATCATCAGTGTCAGCAGCAACCACAGCAAAAGAATCAGCAAATAGTTTGTGGGAACTCTTTGACAGTGAAACCCAGCTATACCCACCGTGCAAGCATTGATGCCACTGCAGAGGTCAAAAAAATACTTCACTGATGTATTTGTTCCAGACATGACACATGATCCACAGGTCGTTTACTGACATTTATTTACAGGGACACTGTGTTGTTTTTATAATAAATAAAAACAAGTGTGCTATGTGAACAATTTTTTCATGGGGATGTGACAAAAAAGAAACTAACTCCCCCAAAATGCTGAAAAACTAATTTTTGAAAGAACATTTTTTTTGTTACACATGACAAATTTAGACATTGTTACTTGTTTTTCTCTCACTGAACTGTACTAAGCAACTGAAACAGCCTCGGTTATGTTAACGAAAATAGTATTTGCTGAAACACACAGTTCATAACAGTCACAGCATGCTGTTTTTATACCAGTTTTTCTTGATATGTTTTGAGGATTTCGTGAACACATGTATTGATCGTAGTTACTGATAGTCTACTAATTCTTATTTAGAACTGTGCAACGCTTGATGATAGGTATAGCTGCCAGTGGGTGTCATCAGCAGTAATAATCTTTACAAGATGTTAGACTGAGGAGTCTGTGGACCAGGTGTTTATATACTGAATTATGTGATTGTCTGCTTTGCTGATGACAGAGTGATGATGTTACTGCTTTGAGCAAGGCATGATCGGGCTACTGTTTCCCACAGACAGGAAAGGCATTCTGTCAGAAAAAGAACAAGCAGCTACTTTGGCTACTGCCTTTTCACAGAGGCTCATTACAGCAAGTAGGCAGGTAGTGATTTGGCTGAATTTTACGCCAGATGTCCCTCCTCTCACAACCCCAAAGGGGAATTCCTCAAATGGAATTGAACCAGCATCCTTTAATCTGCTAAATCAAATGTGTTATACTAAGTACTACATTATGGAGCCACAAACTGAATTATGTTTAATTAATGCAAAATCAAGGGGCACACACAAGAAACCAAATAAATAAACATTAGCAAAAACACAAAATAATGCCTCCAAACCCCTACGATCACAGTATAATCTTTAGGTGATGGGCCAGAACGTTCTGATCTATGGAGCCCACACCACCCTGCAGAACACAGGATCCAAAAGATCTGCTGCCAAGATTTGAGCATGGGCACAGAACGACCATGTCATAACAGGTGAAAACTGTTTGGGCAGGTACTACTCAACTTTGTGGCTGATCAGTATATACTTTAGTAGAAAAATGTAGTACTAGTTTTCACATAACCTGTTCAATGTTCTCCCATCAGGCAAAAGATACAAGAGTAATAGTAGCAGAATATCAGACTTCAGGAGTACTACCTACCCCCAAGCTTAAATACGCACTGAACCTTTTATTAATTCAGTTTATTTACATCCAGCTGTGATGATATAATCTGAACGTATTATGCACTGAAATTTATACTATTATCTTTATTATAATAACACAAAAAATTATAATAATTAAAAGTTATATATTAAGCTGTATATTAAATGATCCTCTTGCACTGTGGACTGTTGTACCACTAAAGCCATTTTAAAGAAAACTGATCCAGTGGAGTTTTTTATGGGGTGATCTATAGCATGAACTTGTATTTTTATACCATGTTGTGCAGAGTTGTGTGTTGTTGGATGTTTCTTGCAGTATATGTGAGCCCATCGAGATAAATTCCCATCAACTGTGATGGTAAAAATGCTACAATAAACATGAACTTGGACTAGATTTTACTAATTGGACAGAAAGTTTCCCATAAGAGCCAGACTTACTTTGGCGTACTCTGTGATGGCATCTATTAGTGCTAGACTGGTCTGAGAGAGAAAAGTGCTTGAGCTGTCGGTCGCCAGAGAGGCTGCTCTTTTGATTAGGGAGTCATGAGAAAGGGGTTCAACCTGCAGCAAAGACACAGAACATAAACATGTAAAGTAGGTCAGGTAGCGGATATATACTGCTGTGAAGTTTCTAACAACTGCTGGGGCAGGGAGGCCGACTCACCTGTTTGAAAGGTACAGCACACAGCCCACCGCCCACAGCTAACGACGCTACACCTGTGTATAGAATATTTCTCCATTTTCCCAGTTTACAAACTGCAGGCTTTCTGCTGCTCAACAGGACAACACCGGAACTCCTGATAAAACAAAAACAAAAAAATACTTTCAGTTTCAGGCTGCGAATTCCAGTGAAATCCATGACGTTTTTACCAGTCGATCAGGTACCAAAGCTCAAAAAGCCCAACGAGGGGAAAAAAACAAACAAACTAAAACCAAATAAAACATTAAAACAAAAGTGAAGCTGGTTTACAAATGAATGTAATTTTGAACATTTTTATTGAGTCACAAAAACAACGCTCATTTAAGCGTAGCTGAGTTATGACTTTAAGACTCATAACTTCCCGTTGCCATTGTTAACCGCGATATCAAACAAAAAAATCATTTTCCTACACTAAAGGATTTTCTTTTCAAAAGTCAGTTCAGCCTAGGATAAATCGACCTGATGACAAAATCAGTACGTATGTTTATTCAACCTTAATGCCTTACCTGACGAAACGGAGATACACTGCTCCCTTCCTAAGCGCGGCCATATTGATCGGCCGCAATTACAACACATCGAGCAAAGGGCTCCAACGGAAGCCGAGGAGGGACATACAATACAGGGTGCATTTCTATATCCATTTAACCTTTTCTAACGCTGTTCTTTTTAAATGACATCTAATAAAACGGAAAACATTTTCTATCAGTATAATGACTAGACTACTTACTGCTGTGAGAATACAAATCATTTCTGTACTCACTCATGCGAAATATGCCAGCAGGATCCAAACTACAAGGGTGCAACAAAGCACTGGGAGCATATTTATGCATTTTTAAAATTTATATCTTCATTATCTTACACTTTGCGTAACATTAGGCTGTTATTGCATTGGGGTTGCCACAGTATAAAAACTAATAATAAAAATGAATATATGATGATGAAGATATGATGTTAGGATGTATGACTGTTGGATATGGAAATTCTTCAGTAAAATCAAAAAATACAAAGAGACTTGTTCTTCTAGGAGTTTAATATATACAATACTCATGACGTTTACTCTTGATATTACTCTTGACTTCCTTAGACGCAGGTATTCATGGAAATATCACATTCCTATGTGTCAAGTGCTCCAAATATCCAGTTCTGTATGATCAGGTCTGCTTAAACCCTGTCCCTGCCCTTTTATAGATTTTGATTTAAAGAAGAAAAGAAAAGAAAATATCTTTGTTCTATTGAAAGACTGATTCTTTACACCCCCCCCCCCCCCCCCCCCATGTTTAAACCCTGAAATAGTGTATTACAGCTTTCTGATTTCTGACTACATGGTATTAATGGCTGCTGCTAATACTGAAATTGGAGTGTTCACCCATGGTATTTCTGTGTAACTGTCAAAGCTTTCATATTAATTTCTACAAGGGCTGAATGTGCCTTGTGTTGGACAATCTTGTAATCTTCATCTAACAATGAAGTGAAAGCTCTGCAAAATACACACAAGGTCGCCCCCCTGTGGTTAAAGAGCTACATGCACTGTCTATCTATCTATCTATCTATCTATCTATCTATCTATCTATCTATCTATCTATCTATCTATCTATCTATCTATCTATCTATCTATCTATCGAAATCAAATAGACAGACAGGCAGACAAGTTGAAGGCCCTTAGAAAAAGACACCCAAACTAAAAGCAGAAAAAAAACCCAGAAGTGTTATGGTCTTTTTGGCACATTTCTGCACCTCATGCATGCATTTGAAATTTCTTCCTGTGTGTCTTTTTTTCTAAATATTCATGTGTGTTGCCCTGACATGCCCATGGCAAAGGGCATTTTAAACCTTATCGATTCTTTTAATTTGGTGCAATGTGTGACCGGTCCCACACATGAACGTGGACACACTGGATCTTGTTTTATCTCATGGTTTTTCTGTTTTTAACATAGAGATTTGTGATCCTGTGTTTTCTGACCATAGTAGTGTGATGTTTGTAGTTTCTCTTCCCTGTACCTCAGTTAAACCTCGTACTGCTGCTCAGCACTGTCACATTTTTAACTCCTCCACTGCTGAGCAGTTTTCATGAGTTTTTAACCAGAGCTATAAAATCCTGGAGTTTTTATGCACCCAGACTGAGGAACTGAGCTCTTGGTTTTATTCCACCTGCGGGACTGCTTTGGACACTGTGGCTCCATTAAAAACCAGGCTGCCTAAAACTAAATCTGAGCCCTGGCTGAACAACATGACCCGAGCTGTCAGATGCGAGTGCCGTGAGCTGAGCGCATATGAAGAAAGGACAAACTACAAGTGTCATTACAGATGCTAAAGGACTGTTGGAGTCAGTATCAAAAAAGTGTAAAAGGTACCAAAAGTAAGCACTTCTCTGACATTAATCTATCAAAATGTCACAACTCGCATGTTTTATTAACAGACCATTAACTCTGTTCTTAGTGCACCACATACTGACTGTATCGAGCCCTTGCCTGTAAAAATCTTTTTATACATTTTTATTGAGAAGGTCTCCTCCACCATGGTTGAAATCTCTCCTTCTGCTCATGACCCCACAGTCTCTGCTTCCTGCTCTGCTGTCTTTGACAGGTTTGAGCCGGTGACACTGACTATGCACACTAGCCTGGATAGATTTGAAAACTGTGTTTTTCGTCTGAAAACGCTCCGTGTCCACACATGCGTCCACATTGAAACGGCCCAAAATGCTTACATTCCAGTCATGCGTATGCGCATAAGAATTAAAGAATTTGAAGAAAAGCCATCTGGAGCATGTACAAACTGATATTAATCTTTTTAGGGCTGTCAAAATCGAGAACAATCAAAACAACTGCTGTAACGCCCTTCGCTATCTTTGTTTAATTGGTCACGTGACTGCATCACATGACTAAAATGCGTCATTGTTTTAGAAAGTTTGCGTTTTCGAGTGTCCACACTGTGATGGGACAGCTCCATTTTAAATGTATGCGTTTTCGAGAGCGTTTTCAAAATGCTGCATTTTTCCTTGAGGAAAACGCCGTCTCAGTGTGGACGGGAGACCAAAACAGAGAGAAAACGATGCGTTAGTGTGGACATGGCCTCTGTTCTCTTTAAAGGAGAGTCATTTGAAGCCTGCGGGGTCTCCAGATGATGCTGTCCCTCCCCGACTCTTAAAAGAGGTGTTACCAACAGTTGGTTCTTGAGCTGGTAAACCACAGTATGTTGTCAGGTGTAGTCCCTAATGATTTTAAACATGCTGTTGTCAAACCCCTGACTAAAAAACCTGCTCTTGATTCTAGGTTCTTGCAAATTACAGGCCTATCTCCAAACTATCTTTTCTAGAAAATTCTTGAAAAGATAGTTCACAGCCAATTAATGACCTTTCTGGAAAAGCAAAATGTTTTAGAGGTTTTCCAATCTGGTTTTAAATCCTTACATATCACTGAATCAGCCCTTTTAAAAGTTTTTAATGATTTTTTTTTAGCTACTGACGCTAGCCACTGTGTTGTTCTTGTGCTTTTAGGTTTGGCAGCTGCGTTTGATACACTGGATCATGCCATTTTACTCTCTAGTTTGGAACAGTAGGAACAGCATTAGGGGCACAGCACTGGAGTGGTTCAGGTCCTAAACTTTTTGTGTCAGTCTCTGTGACCATGTGTCGTCCCCCGCTCCTCTCTTTTGTGGTGTCCCACAGGGCTCAGTTCTAGGCACCCTCCTCTTTTCTTTGTATCTGCTCCCTCTTAGTTTTATACTGAGAAAACACGGCATTGCATTTCACATTTATGCTGATGACTGTCAGATCTATGTCCCTCTAAAGAAAAAAGGCACTTATTCCATAAAGCCATTACTTCAGTGACTTGATGACATTCAGGCTTGGATGTCTCTTATCTTTTTAAAATTCATTGACAAAATGACTCAGGTGATGGTTTTTGGTAGTCCCACTGAGACCCCCAATGTGTATTTAGATTCCTTGGCCCAATATAATAAGCCAACTGTCACAAACCTGGGGGTCAAAGTGGATTCTGAACTGAAGCTTCACATTCAGATTAAGGCAATCGTAAAATCAATTGTTAGCACTCGGCTGGATTACTATGATGCACTTTATATAAGGGTCAGTGCGTCATACATTGCTTATCTACAGAGGGTGCAAAATGCTGCGGCCCGTCTTTTAACTGGCACTCGAATGTTTGAGCACATTTCCCCTGTGAAGCTTCACTTCACTAGCTGCCCATTCCTTTTAGGATTCATTTTAAAATTCTTTGCTTTTAAAGCCCTCCATGGCCTAGCCCCATCTTATCTCTCTGACCTGCTACAGCCTTATACACCCACCTGCTCTCTCAGGTCAGCTGTTTCCTGAATGAACCCAGGACTGAGCGTAAACTTAGAAGAGATCGTGCTTTTACTGTAGCAGCTCCAAAACTGTGGAATTATCTGCCTTTATAGATTAGACAGGCCTCTTCTCTGCCTGTGTTTAAATCACTTCTGAAAACCCATCTCTTCACCATGACCTTTGACACCATGTGAGATGTTGTTGTTGTTGTTTTTTTTTAGTTGGTTGTAGTGAGCTGATGATGCTGATTTTAGTGAGATGCTGGCCTTTGACACCTTGTGAGATGTTGTTTTTTAGTTTATTTTTTATTAGTTTATTCTATGTTGTTTTATGTTGTTTTTTTTAAATATAGGGCTGTTTCAAATGTAATTTTATGTATTTGTGTTTTATTTTTTGGCTGTTCTTAACTTACTTACTGTACGTGCTGTGCTGGCTATTTTAAAGTGCTTTATAAATAAAGTTGGATTGGATTGTCTTTTTTTTAATAGAAAGCAGAATTATTTTTATTTTTAATTGTAGATTGTGTAAATAACAAAGTGAGTGTTGTGCAAAGCCATGCTCTTAGATGGCTCTTGCAAATTTCACTGTTCCAACATACTGAAGAATTACAAGAATGCTTTGACCAGCCACCTATCCCAAATGGTGATATGACCATTTAAAGTTTTGCCAAAATCCAGTTTCTGAATTTTTCTTAAGTGACTTTTCAGAAATCAGGTAAACTCAGGTTATGAATGATTGTTCTTCTGCACAGAGATGTTAAATTAGCGGATTTTTCTTATTGAAACTATGACATATCACAATATAATGCTATGATGCTGAAAGCTAGATTAAAAAAGTTATGGTGAACAAAAAGAAAAAAATTCTTTGATTATAGCTCTTGGGGTGGGTATAAAAAATGTTTGACTGCATTTTTAAATACCACTTATTTACTTTTCTGCACTGGAAGTTTAATGTAACTAACTTTTGTACTTCACAAATGATCAGGGTCCACGAATGCAAATTAAACAAATTAAAAGGTCATATGAAGATAGCAAGGTGTGAAAGATATTGCACACCTACATTTTGCAATAGATCCTGTCATATAAGCATTATTTCTCCACACCTTCAAACTCATTTAGCAGTCAGGAATATATCTTAACATTAATATAAGTAATTTCAATTTAAGTTTTGTTGACTATTTTTCCCCAGTAACTTTAACCTTCTGTTGTTTACCTGCTATTGCATGTGTTGTCATTAACCGCCAGTCAACAGAGCAGTCTTTAAATAATTAATGATCCCGTTAATGATCACTTTTAATTAGTTTCAGTGGAGGTTATTATTATTACACAAAGGGATAAAGTCAACTGGCTAATTATCATCATTATGACTGCATTAAAGAAAACATCAACTGATGACAAACAACCTGGAACTCCCCCATGACATCAAACTGATGAGCAGGTCAAACTTTGAGCAGTAATTTGGCAATGTTTTAAAACCAAGCAAAGTTTCATTTTCCTGACATACGTCTAATTTTCCTGACATGGATATAATGATTCCAACACTGAAATGTCATAAAAAAAAAAAAAGAATCTGCTGTTTCATATTTAAACTGTTTCATGTATGAATTATGAAATCATGAAACAAGATTTCTGTCAAGATTTGTGATTGTGATTTCTGAGAGTTTTTATTTTTCTTTAGAGAAGAAAAATAAAAACAAACAAACAGTGTAATTGAAATGTTACCAACTCATTTTTCATGGTGTTTGCAAACATGTTTACTCACCTGGACACTTTTTTGACTTTGAAAAAAAGTTATGTATTCAACAAACCAATAGCAGAAAATGACTATAATATATATATATTTTTATACTGTTATGTTTTTTCCTCATATTTTAACATTTTTAATACTTTTCAAAGCAATGCAAAAATGTTGACCCTGACCCTGACCAACAAGCTGTGGACTTTTAAACGTTTTCTACAAAAGTACTACTGCCACTCAAAATAATGCAGTTCAGTCTGACTTAAAGGAAATTTGACAAAACATCCAGGGTAAAAAATACAAAGTAACACATTTGCATCAATTAACAGAAACTATTTCAGGGACATACCTGGAACACTTCACCGAGGAGGCCTCCTAGTCAAATGCCAGCCACCCTTTGGAGGAAGCTCATTTCCGCTTCTTGCATCTGCAATCTCGTTCTTTTAGTCACTACCCAAATGGGAGAATAAAGGATGTAGACCAACTTTTAAATTGAGAGCTTTGCTCGCATCGAGGCTCAAGAGTTGGGAGTTCGCCTTGTAATCGGAAGGTTGCCGGTTCAAGCCCTGGCTCCGACAGTCTCAGTCATTGTGTCCTTGGACAAGACACTTCACCCGTTGCCTACTGGTGGTGGTCAGAGGGCCTGGTGGCGCCAGTGTCCGGCAGCCTTGCCTCTGTCAGTGCGCCCCAGGGTGGCTGTGGCTACAATGTAGCTTGCCATCAGCAGTGTGTGAATGGGTGGATGACTGAATGTAGTGTAAAGTGCTTTGGAGTCCTTAGGGACTAAGTAAAGCGCTATACAAATACAGGCCATTTACCATTTTACACTCAGCTGTCTCTTCACCAAGAGGGACTGGTACAGCGTCTGGATCACTGCAGCTGCAGCACCAATTCATCTGTCTATCTCCAGTAGGGTGTACATTTTAGGACATCCTCAGGTCTCAGGAAAAAAAGCTGTCAGGTCTCAGGTGTCAATTGTCAGGTCTCATGTGTCAGTTGTCAGGTATCATGTGTCATGTCTCAGGTGTCAGGTCTCAAAAGTCAGGTCTCAGGTGTCAGAACACAAGCTATCAGAGAGAGAGAAGCGTCCTTCAGGTGCTGCTGTTGTGAGGTCCCAGCCAATGACTGTAGAAAACATGGACGACACTACAGCACTTCATCCCATTGTACAAAAATGAAGCCAAAATATCCCGCATGTCGACGCTGCCATGTTGCACTTTTGGAGCCAGAGTTTGCACAGTAGCGACTTGAGGTGGAGCGTCTGCGTGACGCTCCCGTCCACACACACCCGCTGGACGTGACCTCGAACACGTCCCCTACACTTTTTACGTAGTCCGGCTGCTCCTTTATCTGCTGATGGGTTTACCACGACTGACGACTCATTCAATTAAGGTAAATACAGCCATGTCACAATTATAAAAAAAACCCCCAAAAAACCACACAGCTTATCATCTTATAGTTCTACAACATCTAAAATCACTCTGTTGTTAATTCGTTTGCTAGATTAGCCGCTAGCATATACAATGGGATAGCTCAGTAGGTAAAGTGGTCGCCCCATGATCGGAAGGTCGGCGGTTCGAATCCACTTAACGGCTACCCTGAGGTACCCCTGAGCAAGGTACCGTCCCTACACACTGCTCCCCGGGCGCCTGCTTAGTGGGCTGCCCACTGCTTCACTGAGTGAATGGGTCAAATGCAGAGAAAAACAAGTAATTTCCCCATGGGGATCAATAAAGTATCCATTATTATTATTATTATTATTATTATTATTATTATTAATGTATTGGAGGTTTGTTGCTAGCTAGTTAGCGATGCTACACACCTGTTACTCTAATAGTCTGTATTAATGAATGATTTAGCACTCCTTAGTTTTTGTTATCCAGTTTTAGACAGAGATTAGATCAGCTGCCCAATCCACAGAGGCCCAGAGTTACTGTTAATATAAAAATGTAATGCTGTCCTTTGAGATTTTAACATAAGACTGAAGACTTAAACACTTTTAGATCAATTACACTGCCCCTCCCTTCCTTCCCTCCCCATCTCCAGCTGCCTCCCTCTTCCCGCTCCTCCACAACCACCCACACATGCAGGGCCTTGGAGTGGGGGTATGTCACCAGGGTGCAGAGGAGGCTACCCCCCCCCCCCCCCCCCTGTCCCCTTCTGGCTGCCTCTGCCTCAATTTTATCCCACAACTTAGACATTCACATTATTCACACTCTCATTACACATACATATAGGATCTTGGGGGTGGGCACAATCACGGAGTCCAAATCACCATCAGGGTGTATACCTCACCCCTGACGTCGTTGCCCACCTCTCAATTTTAAATACACTTAGTCATTGAGGGTTAGCAGGAGGGACTATGCGCTTACCTGCTGCTCCTTGGCAGGTAGCTCCATGCCCTCCTGGGTTTTAATTGCACCTTAGAACACATATGCATCAACACTACAATGAGCGGGTGGAGGGAGGTTTGGAGTCTTCTCCCACCCCCATTCTCTGCGGCCTGCTGGAGCGGGAGGGCTAGTAGGAGGAGTTGGCCGTCCGACTGCGGTCTGGGGTGTGGGGCCTCCCTGCTGCTGCGGAGTCGGGGTGGTCTGCCTCTCCCCACCGCAGGGAAAAGGGTAACACCACCTGGGTCTGGGTGCAATTCCCCCCTCCAGGGGCAAGGGTACCTAGACCCGGTTTGTAGAGTACGCTTGGGGAGTGTGATTGTGTGTACAGCATCTCTTTATGTCTGTCTCCACGTTGGTTGAGTGTGGAGTGAGTGCATATGAGAGCATGAGGGTGGGAATGGATGTTTGTGTCTGTGTGTGCCTGTATGTCTGTGTCTATATGTCAGGTTGGGTATCAGACGCCACCTCTCTGGGGACACCTCAGGCCCTCCAAGGTTTGGAGGCCTATCTCCACCCACCACCACTTCCCCTGCCGGTGGCGGACTCCCTCAGGTGTCGGTGTGTTGGTGGTTCTTTGTGTCTGGGGGTGGGCGTCCGGGTACACACCGGCTCACTCCTTGGCGGCCGCTTGTCCGGGCCTGGGGCCTGGGGCTCGCTCGGGCCCCTTTGGAGGTGGGGTGCCCCCGGCCTCTCGGCCTAGGGCTCGGTCACTCAGGCGCAGCTGGGGGCCGGCGGAGCTCACGGGCGCGTCACTGCAACTCCCCCTGACTTCTGCTCCGCGGCTGCTGGGCGAGCCCTCATCTGGGACTCTCCTCAGCTCTTACTGGGACAGTGGCGCGGCTGCCCCTCTGTTGGTCTTCCATGGTCTCTTGTGTTCTGGGGGCCTCTGGATGTCTGGAGTTTGATCTCCTCCATACCCGCTTCACACCCTGGAGGACGGGGCTGTGGCCCCCCCACACTCCCTAGCAGATCATTACATGGAGAAACCTTTGGAATGCAAGCATGCTGATCCACACAGGTATGCACACATGGGTATTCACAGACGCGGACTAAAGCTTTCTTGGCTGCTGCCTCAAAGCACACTGTGCGCTGTCTATTTTGCATGCTGCACAATATCGTTTATTACTTAGTAAATACTGATATCTATGACTAGCTAGTTTATTGTGATGGTGCTTTGTTTTCTCTATTATTATGTTGCTCTTTGTTGTTTGCTGTCTCCTCTGTTTGTTTTTGTTTGTTTGTTTGTTTGTTTGTTTTTTCTCCATACAGGTGACCCAGGAGTTTTTTTTTTTTTTTTTTTTTCTTTGTCTCTCTTCCCCCCCCTTCTCACCGTCTCTTCTCCCCTTTGGTTTTCTTTCTTTCTCTCCCCCTCTCTCTCTCATTCATTCCCCCTGTCCTATTTATTTAAAAAAAAAAAAAAAAAAAAAAAAAAAAAAAAAAATGACAAAGGATGAACTGAAGCTCTGCCATCACGTAATGTCGCATACTGCTGTTTCTGATGTCATTTAAAAAAAAAAAAGAAAAAAAAAAAAAAAGATCAATTACACTGACAGAGCACTCCACAGCCTGCTAACATGGAAACTTTAAATAAAGACAGCAGCAGAAGGTTTCATAGTAGTGTAATTTTAATTTGTTCTTTTCATTTAATAACAGATTCCACATTATTATCAACAGCTTCATTCACGCTGGGGAGAAACTAGTGAGGGAGACCATGAGGACCAAACCGGGTTTCCTGGGTCCAAAGATTTGGAGAAACATCTTCCCTTTCTTTCATCACAGCTGTCCTGTGCCAGATGTTCTGTTTACTGACTGAGAGAGGCATCATTTAACACTAGGAAGATTGAAGCTCATCGCACTGATCAAGCAGGACTCATGATCTTCACCAGCAGCTCCTTCACAGGAAAATCTTCAGCACTCCTCCGTAGGCCCGCCCCAGAAGATGGATACACCCAGCATTTCATGAACACTGTAATGGAGACCTTTGGTTTGTGTGATGTTATAAATACCCGAATAATCCTCAGAGGCTCTGGATTTTTACATTATACTCAGTCCTGTAGAAAGTTAAATATTTAATAATATGCTCTCTGGTTACTCTGGTATGATTGACTCTGAATTACTTTATGATAAATAACACACTATTGGCAGAAAACTTAAATAATTCCAGATCAGAAGTTTTTAGTTCAACATACAAGTGACGACCTTTGACCTTCATCAGGTTTTATTTAATTGTGTCAGCAAAAATCTCATGTGGTCTTCATGCATGAGTACATTCAGTGTTTAAAACAGAACCTATTCTGTCCCCTGCGTGCGTGGTTCTGGTACACGAAGTGACAGATAGCTAAACATATGCCGTAAGCACTGAAAGCGTTGAATGATGAGTCAGGCGTGAAAGTAAAGTTGAGGGCTGTTTACTTGTTTGTCTTCATCAACGTACAACTTACAGTGATTTCCCAGAACTTGTGAAACTACAAAAAATACAAAAAGAAATATGCTCAATAAAGAATTATGCATTTGCTTCACATGGCGAACAGATCTAGGCATTTATATATACATCTCTCCAAATATGCATAAAATCAATAAAATATACAACACTCACTACTTATAAAGATGAAACACAATTCAAACTTACAAACAAAGCTTCTCCATGGCATAACACAGGTGGATGCTTAAGGATTAAACAGGGAGACTTCTGGTACGCCTCATTGTGCAAATCCCAATACTAAAATGGCTTCCTGCATTACCCCACTCATGTGACTCTAAACATCCAATAGGAAACTCTTCCTGTATCACCCCACTCATGTGACTCTAAACATCCAATAGGAATACAAGCCAAACCACATAAAAATTCACTTGACCGCAGTCTCCAAGCTAACCACTAGGAGATGCTAAAATTCTCAATGTGCACATAACATTACACTCCCCGCCTGGTATTGAACACAATACCACTATCAATTTCTTAGCAGTTCAATCAGCTAAAGAAAATAACACATTGACTGTCCATGGTAGATAATCAGATAGACAAAAGTACCACTACTTCGGTTACTGGTCTAAAGAAGGTCTTAATGGTACCTCCTTTCGTGACCCTCAGTTCGAGTTTCCTGACCTTTCCATCGCTGTCTGGGTAAGCCTTGGTGACAAGAGCCATTGGCCACTGATTTCTTTTTACCTGAGGGTCTTTGAGCAACACCAAGTCCCCTTCCTTGACATTGGGCTGACTATTTTGCCACTTGCTTCGATTTTGAAGAGTAGAGAGATATTCTCGCCTCCATCTCTCCCAAAATGTATTCGCCAAGTGCTGAACACGTTTCCACTGCTGACGATACATATCTGTAGCTTCAAATGATCCTGGAGGAGCAAGAGGGGTGCAGACCTTCTGTGTCAAGATCATTGCTGCAGTCAGAAGAAACGGTGAATCTGGATCACTTGAGATGGGCGCAAGAGGCCTTGCATTTATTATCGCTCCTACTTCAGCCATAAGGGTCGAAAGCACTTCATGAGTGAGATGCGAGGGACTGATCTGAGAAAGCATAGAGTCAAGAATCCGTCTCGAAACCCCAATCATTCTTTCCCATACTCCTCCCATATGGGAAGAATGAGGTGGGTTGAACAGCCATGTGCATCCTTCCTCACTGAGGTACCTTGAGATATCGGTTTCATCCCGTAGGAGAATTTGAAGTTCTCTGCAAGCCCCCTTAAAGTTTGTGCCACAGTCAGAGCGGATCATCTTCACAGGACCACGCATAGCAAAGAACCGCCGTAGAGCATTAATGAAGCTCGATGTGTCCATTGACTCTATGAGCTCGATATGTACAGCACGAACACTTAAACACGTGAAGAGTACTGCCCACCTTTTAGAGTTTGCGGCACCACCTCGGGTGCGACGGGTGGAGACATTCCAGGGGCCGAATACATCCAGGCCCACATTTGTAAATGGAGGTTCAGTGCTAAGACGATCAGGTGGAAGATTTGCCATCTTTTGCTCTGCGGGTCTACCACGAAGTCTGTTGCATGTAACACACTTGTGCAGGTTTCTGGAGATACATTTCTTTGCCCCTACAATCCAGATGCCAGCCGTGCGGATAGCTCCCTCAGTAAAAACTCTGCCTTGATGGTGAGCCCGCTCATGGTAGTAGTTTACAAGTAGAGTAGCTATGTGGCTGCGGCCAGGAATGATGAGAGGATGCTTTTCATGTGTCTCGATTGAAGCATGCTGGAGCCGCCCACCAACTCTTAAAAGTTTGCTATCATCAAGAATTGGGCTGAGCTTCCTCAGAGGACTGCTTTTGGGAATTACTTCGCCTTTCTCCAAACAAGACACTTCCACTTGGTATGTCTCCTTTTGTACACATCCAATAATGGTATGCCTTGCTTGCGACAGTGTATCCATTTTGTGTGGCTTCAAACAGTGATGCCAACCTTTGCAGTCTTGCCCATTGCTATCCTTCTCAGACCTGAAGGATTGGACGATGTGGATTAGGGAGGCCACAGCTCTGACAAGGGGTTGCCACATGGAGAATCTTTCAAATCGATGCGACCCCATACTCCTATGGGGGTTTGCAACAGTAGTAATGTGGCTTCTGACCTCTGTATCAGAGTCTGGATCAATGAGGTCATAGGATGTTTCTTTACCTGAGTCTATGTCCCCAGAACGTCTCAGAAAACGTGGACCTGTAAGCCAGTTGGTGCTTAAGAGACGAGCTGGATGCACTGACCTGGTGGCAACATCTACAGGGTTTTCATCAGTGTGGACATATTGCCACTGTTCAGGGCATGAGAACTTCCTTATCCGTTCCACTCTGTTGCTGACATACACATAAAATCTCCTGCTTTCATTGTAAATATACCCCAGCACCACCTTGCTGTCAGTATAGAACTTCAGACTATCAAGACTAATGTCCAGCTCTTTCACAAGCAGCTCAGCAATTTCCACTGCCAGAACAGCAGCACCTAATTCCAACCTGGGAATAGTGTGGAATGGCACGGGGGCTAACTTGGCTTTCCCCATTATGAAACCTACATGACATTTACCTTCCACATCTTCCACTTTGAGATATGCCACAGCCGCAATGGCCTTGGTGGAAGCATCCGAGAAGATATGGATCTCTGTACGTTGTGCAGTGGACAGGGACGTAGCAATGTAGGCTCGGGAGATTGCAAACTGTTCCAAATCCTGCAGTGAATCCCTCCAGGTAATCCACTCTGTTGCCTTTTCAGACGGGAGGGGAGCATCCCAGTCACTGCTGTCACGAGTGAGCTGCTGCAACAAGAGCTTTCCTTGAATAGTAACGGGAGCTACGAGACCAAGTGGATCAAACAAACTATTGATAGTTGGAAGAACTCCTCTTCGGGTGAATGGCTTCTCGCTCCTGGCAACACGGAATGTAAAAGTGTCATTCACAAGGTCCCAGCTTAATCCAAGACTTCGCAGCAAAGGAGGTGAATCTTTGTCCAGGTCGAGATTTTTCAAGTCTTTTGCATGATCTGTTGATGGGAAAGCCTGCATGACAGTTAGGCAATTGGATGCTATTTTATGAAGTCTCAAGTTGGAGATGGCAAGCATGCCTTGGGCTGCCTTGAGAAGACTGATAGCTGCTGTTGCAGATGGCAGTGACTTGAGTGCATCATCAACGTAGAAGTTCCTGTGTATGAACTCCTTTGCCCCCTCCCCAAACTCGCCCTCTCCATGTAAAGCTGCTCTCCGAAGCCCATAAGTAGCCACAGCTGGAGAGGGGCGGTTGCCAAACACATGGACTCTCATACGATATTCCACAACTTCCTTCGTGATGTCATTGTCTTTAAACCACAGAAATCTGAGGAAGTTCCTGTGGTCTTCCCTGACAACAAAGCTGTGAAACATCTGCTCAATATCTGCTGTGATGGCTACCTGTTCATGCCTAAACCGCATTAGGACTCCCAGCAGAGTGTTATTTAAGTCTGGCCCTGTCAACAGCACATCGTTCAAGGAGATGCCAAGATAAGGAGCGCTTGAATCAAACACAACTCGGATCTGGCCAGGCTTGCGTGGATGATAGACGCCAAAACTGGGAAGGTACCAGCATTCATCTCCATCGTTGAGTGCTGGAGCTGGTTCAGCATGATCTCGATCAAAGATATTCTGCATGAAAGCCAGAAAATGTCTCCTCATCTCAGGTTTCCTTTCTAGAGTTTTGCAGAGACTGGTGAAACGAATCAGAGCTTGTCCTCTGTTGTTAGGCAGCCGTGGTCTTGGCATGCGAAAGGGAAGGGAAGCTACCCAACTGTTAGCATCATCTATGAACATCTCATTATTCATCAACTGAATGAACCGTTTGTCCTCAATAGATGGGGCAACTTCATTGTCATTCTCTGTTCTTTCGAAGATTTTGTTGCCAAGTAAATGATCATCAGAGTTCTGAAACAGGCTGTCCAGAGGATGAAAGTGTGACAGGGTTTGAGAGTTGAGAGGTCTTATGCCTGTCCTTGTTGTAAGCTTCTCTTTCACAACTAGGTGGTTGGGACATGGACTGAAATGAGAGTGACGCCCATTCTCCAGAACGTTAGTCCGGTAGACATTAACTGCTTTCGGCTTGTGAGCTGCACCCAAACAAACGTCTCCAACTACGACCCAGCCAAGGTCCAGTCTTTGGGCATAGGGTGCATTATTGCGCCCGTTGCGTTGGTCTCTCACTTTATGGACTTGTAACACATCCCGACCCAGCAGAAGGAGAATTTGCGCATTTGGATCAAGTTCAGGGATGAGATGAGTGATAGACTTTAGGTGTGGGTGGTGTTTGACTACATCAGGAGTAGGTATCTCCTTGCATTAACATCTGTTTAACTTACCAGTATCAAATCGCATCTTAAAGTGTGATTTCATAGCAGAATTAACACCGTCACTCTCCGTCAGTGATTTAATTGGAATGTTTACGTTTTGTTTCTGTTTTTTTTTTCTTCTCGTTTTTTTTTTTTTTTTTTTTTTTTTTTCCTCCTCTCTTTTCCCCCTCTTGGTTTTATGCTGCTCACCCCTGTCCTTGGTTTCTTTCTTTATTCCTTTCACTGCCTCGATCACCTGCTTCGACACTCATCCACAAACATCCTTTATTTCGACACATACGCACCATGCGCTCAACGGCAGCACATTTACATCAGTCAGACAGCGCACACAGTCATATAAGATACACACACACACTTAAGCCAAGCCTACTCATATTAGTAACTATGCATACACAAAGTCAGACTCAGGGAGCATCTCGCCACACATTTTTTCTCTCTCTCCTTCTCTTTATTTATGAACAAGTGACGTATTCTCTCCACCTGTCTAAGCAACGCACACAGCATACATCCCTAGTTATACACAAACATCTATGGGTACACTGAGGTTCATTACATGGAATATAAATGGAGCTGGCTCCAGAGAAAAGAGGTTAAAAATATTTAACCAACTCAAAAAACTACAGGCAGATGTTGTCCTATTACAAGAGACCCACAGACCTCTTAGAGGTTCGAATGAACTTAAAACACCTGAGTTTCCTAATGTGTTCTCAGCTTGTTATAATTCTAGACAAAGGGGAGCAGCAATTTTAATACATAAAAATATTAATTTCACAGTACTTGATACAGTTATAGATCCAGAGGGCAGATTCTTAATCATTAAACTATCTATACGTGATAAAAAGCTATGTATTGCAAGTGTATATGGTCCAAATGTTGATGATCCCTCATTCTTTCACGGTTTGTTCAGTGCACTCTCTGAACACTTAGATGGCACACTTGCTCTTGGAGGTGACCTCAACCTTGGACTAAATGAAGACATGGATAGGCTCAATACAGCGGGAGTCCACAAATATAATCAAACAGTATATGAGCGACTTTGGTCTTTGCGATGCATGGCGCTCCCTTCACCCCACCAGTAAGGAATATACTTTTTTCTCACATGTCCATCACTCCTACTCTCGTCTGGATTATTTTTTGGTCAGCAGCTCACTGCTGAACGACATTTCAGACACTGAGATTCACCCTATAGCTGTCAGCGATCATGGTCCTGTATCTTTAACACTAATGCACAAGAATAATACTACGCCAAGAAAAAACTGGAGATTTAGTATATCACTACTTAAAGATGAAGACTTTATTAAATATTTTAAAAAAGAGTGGACTTCATATTTGAACTATAATGACACTCCCGAAACATCAGCTTCTGTTCTATGGGAAGCAGGGAAAGCTGTGATGAGAGGTAAAATAATTTCTTTCTCATCACATAAAAAGAAAAAAGAAAACAAAAATATTCAGGAATTAGAAAAAAACATCAAATCACTAGAAGAAGCCTACGCATCCCACCAAGATCAGGAAACATTGAACAAAATACGCAAAACAAAACTAGAATTAAATGAGATAATTGATAAAAAAACAAAATTCTTAGTACAAAGACTACGCCTACAAAATTATGAACATGGTAATAAATCCGGTCAATTTCTAGCAAACCAGCTAAAAATAAATAAAGAAAAAACAACTATATGTGTTGTTCAAGATTCATCTGGGAACACAATATATGATCCGATACAAATAAACAACATTTTCAGGGATTTCTATAAAACGTTGTAGTCACCACAAATAAACCCATCTAAAAAAGAAATTGACCAGTTTTTGGACAACATAACTCTTCCAAAATTATTGGACACTCAAGCAATGGCACTGGATTCACCACTGACACCAGGTGAACTCCAGGAAGCCCTGATAAGTATGCACAATAATAAGGCTCCAGGTCCAGATGGCTTTCCTGCAGAATTCTACAAAGAATTCTGGTCGATTCTAGCACCAGTTTTCTACAGAACGTTGTTGGAAATTAAAGAAAAGGGCAGACTTCCATCAAATATGAATTCTGCAAACATTAATCTCCTGCTAAAACCAGGCAAAGACCCTGTATATCCCTCAAGCTATCGTCCAATATCCCTTATAAATGTAGACCTTAAAATAATCTGCAAAGCTCTCTCAAAGAGACTGGAGAAAATAACCCCCCTCTTAATTCATCCTGACCAAACTGGTTTCATAAAAGGTAGGCACTCATCAACAAATACACGTAGATTACTTAATTTGATAGACTACTCATACAGTAAAAACCTAGAAACTACAATATTCTCTTTAGACGCAGAAAAAGCATTTGACAGAGTTAACTGGAAATTTCTATTTGCAACTTTACACAAATTTGGTTTTGGATCCTCTTTCATAAACTGGTTAAAAATATTATATAATTCCCCAACAGCTTGTGTTAGAACAAATGACCAGACATCCTCCAGCTTCTGTCTCTTGAGGGGCACCAGGCAGGGATGCCCACTCTCCCCTTCACTATTTGCAATTTTTATTGAACCACTAGCAGCAGCAATTAGACAGAATTCAGTAATTAAGGGCATAAAATGCAAGAACGTGGAACATAAAATCAGCCTTTATGCGGATGATGTGTTACTCTTTCTCCAAAATTCACAAACCAATATCTCTGGGGTGATTGAATTGATAAACTCTTTTGCAAGAATATCAGATTACTCAATTAACTGGTCAAAATCTACAGTCCTACCGATTAATTGCTCCTTCCATAATTCCTCTTCTACACCACTGCAATCGGGAAATATAAAATATTTAGGTATTAATGTTTCTCCCAAGCTTGCAGATCTAACTAAATTAAACCATATCCCACTTTTAAAGAAGGTAGAAGATGATCTGGCTAGATGGAAATGTCTACCCATATCACTCATGGGAAGGGTTGCCGCTATAAAAATGATGGTCTTACCAAAAATAAATTATTTATTCTCAATGATCCCAACTAAACCGCCACAAGATTGGTTCAGATCTCTAGATTCATGTATGTCCAAATTCCTTTGGAAAAATAAACCCCCACGTATAAGCTTAAAAACACTACAAAAGACCAAGGATAAAGGAGGACTAGAACTGCCTAACTTTCAGCACTACTTCTTAGCCAACAGGCTTCAGTTTATCTCAGGATGGCTAAAACACACCCTCTTAGATGAACCTTGGCTAGATGTAGAACAAGCACTCTGCAATAATCTAGAGATCTCAGACCTACCATTTATCAGCTCAAACATCCAACGACATGAATGCTTTAAAAGCATCAACATCAGCTCTTCTCTGACAGCATGGTGGGAGTTTCTAAAATTGACGGCGTCTTCATTAATCCCATGCAAACGTACACCTATCTGGAACAACCCTGACATATTACAAAACAATAATATGATAAACTTTTCAGATTGGAGTGATAAAGGAATCAAATATTTAGAACATATACTAGAAGGAACAGAATTTATTTCATTTGACGGACTAGTTACACAATATGGGATCAACAAGAAAAGATTTTTAGAATATCAACAAATTAAATCCATAGTAAAAAAGAAATTTAAACCGGGTCAAGTTGAACTACAAACACCACCAAGTGTGGTTCAATTTTTTACTCTTAAACCCCCCAAATTACTATCCAAAATATACAGAATGCTTTCTAAAACAGATGAATCAATATCACTTCCTATTGCAAAATGGGAAGCGGATTTATCAGTTAACTTAGACCTAAACTTCTGGTCTCAGATTTGCTTAAAAACCTTTCATCTAATTAGAAATCCCAGTCTTCAATTAATTCAATACAAAATATTACATAGAGTGCACTATACAGGTCATCGAATGTTCAAGATGGGCTTTACGTCTACCAACAACTGCTCACACTGCCAAACCAATTCACCGGACAATTATATCCACGCTCTTTGGTTCTGTCCACCAGTTCAGAAGTTTTGGCGCGAGATATGTGAAGACTTATCGAAGTGTCTGAAATGTAACATTCCAACTTCCCCCTTAGTGTGTTTGTTGGGCAGCTTAGATAATGTCACTTCAGAAAAGAATATCGCCCATATGGTTTTCACTGCCCTATGCATAGCCAAGAAAACAGTCCTCATGAACTGGAAAAATAAAAATAATCTTAATTCTAACCAATATAGAAATTATCTATTAGATTACATTAGTCTTGATACAGCCTCTGCCACCACATCAGATCAATTGCTCTGGGCTCCTTTGATCAGCTCCATCACCTAATGGGGGTGGGGGGTCATAGTTTGGTCCCGCCTTCACTGTTGTGATTGGTGTGGGGGTAGGGACAGGCTTAGCGGGGTTCCCCGGAGGCATCTTCCTTGGGGGGCTCAACCCGGGGTAGCGGTCATGTCCGGTTAGGGGCTCTGTTGGCTCTCCGGTGACTGTTTCCTCGCGGCTGCGTGCAGCGGGGCTAGGGGAGGGTCTGTGCTGACGGACGTGGGTTACTGACCTGGTAGCCTGGCTGCCCCTGGGTGGGTCCGGGATGGGCGTGAGGTTCTGGGGGCGCTCCGTCTCTGGGCTGGGACCCGGACCGGGCCTCGGGGGCTTGGGTCCTGGTTGGTGTGTTGCCGGGGTTGTGGGCGGGTGGGTGCATGGGGGCCCAGCCCTGGAGCAGGGTGCCGCCGGTGCGTCGAGCCACCTGGGGGGCTCTTCAACTGGTGGGGGAGATTGTCACATCTTGCAGGAGCTTTCCTCTCCTCAGGAGCTCCCTCTGCAGGAGGGGGAGATACAGGAGAGGTGGAGGAAGATCTCAGCCTGGGTGTTTATTGTCTTATGTAGTCTGGAAGATGAGTGGATGGTGGGGTGGGTGCAGTTTTCTCTGTGGTGGGGTTGGGTGGACTGTCCCGGGCTCTGTGGGGCCGGGCGGCGCTGCTGCACTGGGCCCGGTCCGGATGGGCCTGGGCCCCCTTTCCCTGGCGGGTCGCGGAGTATGGGGGTGCCTACTGGGGTCAGCGGGGGAGCTAGCCCCAGGGAGGGGTCACTTGCCCCTCCCTTCCTTCCCTCCCCATCTCCAGCTGCCTCCCTCTTCCCGCTCCACCACAACCACCCACACATGCAGGGCCTTGGAGTAGGGGTATGTCACCAGGGTGCAGAGGAGGCTACCCCCCCCCCTCTGTCCCCTTCTGGCTGCCTCTGCCTCAATTTTATCCCACAACTTAGACATTCACATTACTCACACTCTCATTACACATACAGTGGGGCAAAAAAGTATTTAGTCAGCCACCGATTGTGCAAGTTCCCCCACCTAAAATGATGACAGAGGTCAGTAATTTGCACCAGAGGTACACTTCAACTGTGAGAGACAGAATGTGAAAAAAAAAATCCATGAATCCACATGGTAGGATTTGTAAAGAATTTATTCGTGAATCAGGGTGGAAAATAAGTATTTGGTCAATAACAAAAATACAACTCAATACTTTGTAACATAACCTTTGTTGGCAATAACAGAGGTCAAATGTTTACTATAGGTCTTTACCAGGTTTGCACACACAGTAGCTGGTATTTTGGCCCATTCCTCCATGCAGATCTTCTCGAGAGCAGTGATGTTTAGGGGATGTCGCCGAGCAACACGGACTTTCAACTCCCGCCACAGATTTTCTATGGGGTTGAGGTCTGGAGACTGGCTAGGCCACTCCAGGACTTTCAAATGCTTCTTACGGAGCCACTCCTTTGTTGCCCGGGTGGTGTGTTTTGGATCATTGTCATGTTGGAAGACCCAGCCTCGTTTCATCTTCAAAGTTCTCACTGATGGAAGGAGGTTTTGGCTCAAAATCTCACGATACATGGCCCCATTCATTCTGTCCTTAACACGGATCAGTCGTCCTGTCCCCTTGGCAGAAAAACAGCCCCATAGCATGATGTTTCCACCCCCATGCTTCACAGTAGGTATGGTGTTCTTGGGATGCAACTCAGTATTCGTCTTCCTCCAAACACGACGAGTTGAGTTTATACCAAAAAGTTCTACTTTGGTTTTATCTGACCACATGACATTCTCCCAATCCTCTGCTGTATCATCCATGTGCTCTCTGGCAAACTTCAGACGGGCCTGGACATGCACTGGCTTCAGCAGCGGAACACATCTGGCACTGCAGGATTTGATTCCCTGCCGTTGTAGTGTGTTACTGATGGTGACCTTTGTTACTTTGGTCCCAGCTCTCTGAAGGTCATTCACCAGGTCCCCCCGTGTGGTTCTGGGATCTTTGCTCACCGTTCTCATGATCATTTTGACCCCACGGGATGAGATCTTGCGTGGAGCCCCAGATTGAGGGAGATTATCAGTGGTCTTGTATGTCTTCCATTTTCTGATGATTGCTCCCACAGTTGATTTTTTCACACCAAGCTGCTTGCCTATTGTAGATTCACTCTTCCCAGTCTAGTGCAGGTCTACAATACTTTTCCTGGTGTCCTTCGAAAGCTCTTTGGTCTTGGCCATGGCGGCGTTTGGAGTCTGACTGTTTGAGGCTGTGGACAGGTGTCTTTTATACAGATGATGAGTTCAAACAGGTGCCATTCATACAGGTAACGAGTGGGGGACAGAAAAGCTTCTTACAGAAGACGTTACAGGTCTGTGAGAGCCAGAGATTTTCCTTGTTTGAGGTGACCAAATACTTATTTTCCACCCTGATTTACAAATAAATTCTTTACAAATCCTACCATGTGAATTCATGGATTTTTTTTTCACATTCTGTCTCTCACAGTTGAAGTGTACCTCTGGTGCAAATTACTGACCTCTGTCATTTTAAGTGGGGGAACTTGCACAATCGGTGGCTGACTAAATACTTTTTTGCCCCACTGTACATATAGGATCTTGGGGGTGGGCACGATACACGGAGTCCAAAGTACCATCAGGGTGTACACCCCACCCCTGGCATCGTTGCCCACCTCTCAATTTTAAATACACGTAGACATTGAGGGCTAGCAGGAGGGACCATGCGCTTACCTGCTGCTCTCTGGCAGGTAGCTCCAAGCCCTCCTGGGTTTTAAATGCACCTTAGAACACACATGCATCAACATTACAATGAGCGGGTGGAGGGAGGTTCGGAGTCTTCTCTCACCCCCGTTCTCTGCGACCTGCTGGAGCAGGGGGGCTAGGACTAGGAGGAGGAGTTGGCCGTCCGACTGCGGTCTGGAGTGTGGAGCCTTCCTGCTGCTGCGGAGTCGGGGCGGTCTGCCTCCCCACACCGCAGGGAAAAGGGAAACACCACCTGGGTCTGGGTGCAGTTCCCCCCTCCAGGGGCGGGGGCACCTAGACCCGGTTTGTAGAGTACGCTTGGGGAGTGTGATCGTGTGTACAACGTCTCTTTATGTCTGTCTCCACGTTGGTTGAGTGTGGAGTAAGTGCATATGAGAGCATGAGGGTGGGAATGGATGTTTGTATCTGTGTGTGCCTGTATGTCTGTGTCTATATGTCAGGTTGGGTGTCAGGCGCCACCTCTCTGGGGACATCTCAGGCCCTCCAAGGTTTGGAGGCCTATCTCCCCCTACCACCACTTCCCCTGCCAGTGGCGGACCCCCTCAGACATCGGTGCGTTGGTGGTTCTTTGTGTCCGGGGATGGGCGTCCAGGTACACACCGGCTCACTCCTTGGCGGCCGCTTATCGGGGCCTGGAGCCTGGGGCTCGCTCGGGCCACTTCGGAGGTGGGGTGCCCCCGGCCTCTCGGCCTGGGGCTCGGTCACTCAGGCGCAGCTGGCTGCCGGCGGAGCTCACGGGCGCGTCACTGCAACTCCCCCTGGCTTCTGCTCCGCGGCTGCTGAGTGAGCCCTCATCTGGGACTCTCCTCAGCTCTTTCCGGGACAGTGGCGCAGCTGCCCCTCTGTTGGTCTTCCTTGGTCTCTTGTGTTCTGGGGGCCTCTGGATGTCTGGAGTTTTGATCTCCTCCACACCTGCTTCACGCCCTGGAGGACGGGGCTGTGGCCCCCCCACACCCTCTAGCAGATTATTACATGAAGGAACCTTTTAAAAAAACAAAAAACAAGCGCGTCCATGCTCACAGGTGTACACACGGGTGATCACACCCACAAACTACACCCTTTTTGGCTCCTACCTCAAAGCACACTGTGTTCTGTTGATCTTATGTGCTGCACAATAATGTTTAACATTTAGTATTTACTGTCATATTCCCATATATCATTGTGATGTTGTTTATTCTATTACTCTTGTTCTCTTCTGCTTGCTTTCTTTTTTCTTTCTCAGCAGGTGATCCAGGTGATTGATATATGCATTTTTTTTCTCTGCCCGTTCTGTTGGTTTTTGTCTTTTGCCCTTCTCCCCCGTCCCTCTTCTCAGCTGTTTTTCTTTCCCTCTTTCTTTCTCCCCTTCTTTCCCCCAGTCAAGTCTGTCCTGTATTCAGTAAGTGAAAATAAAATAAACAATAAAAGGTGAATCAAATGGACCATTATGGCAAGGCTGGGATGGTCAGTTTGGTAAAGTAAATCCGTTGGGCATCTTTCTTTGCCTTTAGACAACAATTCTGATGGCAAAAGAGCCAAACGGGACAGGCAAAAAAAAAAAAAAAAAAAAAAAAAAAAAAAAAAGGAGTAGGTATCTCCGATCTATCATCTGGGATATGGCTACACTCAATAAGTGTGGGAAGAGGAATGCTGAGACGTCCATCCAATGGCTGAGCAACAAATCCAACTCCTCTTCGGCCAGATAACTCAGTGACTCCCGCACATGTGCGCAGCGTGTAGGGAGAATCGCTACCCTTGAGGCCAAACAGGTCGAAGAATTTGGACCGAGCAAGAGACCTATTGCTCTGGTCATCAAGTACGGCATAGACTTTTATAGATCTTTCTGGTTGTCCTCTAGGATGCACTTTTATGAGACAGATTTTAGAGCAAGAGCGGGAGTTATTGGCAATTCCACACTGTCTGTCCACATCCAACTTACTGCTAGCTGACTCTGTGGGCTTGATGGCAGATGTTGATGTAATCTCTGTTTTGCTGGATGAGACGTGGTTCCTGGAATGCGTATACCTTTTAGGTGAGTTTTCTGGTTTCACTGTCGTCATCCCAAATGAGCTAAATGCAAAACTTGGATCATTACGAGTGTGGGCTTCTTTGCAGACAAAGTCAGTGAAGAATGAGAATGGTGGAAACTGGCCTTGGTTTTGCAGCTTGTGTCATCCATTTTTCTTGAAGGCCATACGGCAGTTTCTCCACTATTGGGTTAATGCCGCGAGAGGTATCCAGATAGGCGAGCCCAGGCAAACAACCTTCTAACTTTGCTGACCCCAACTCCCTTAACAAGTCACCAAGCTCTCTCAGGTTGAGAGGGTCCCTGTTGCTGATCTTAGGAAATCTCTCCAGTTTGTCCAGCAGAGCTTTCTCAATTATTTCAGGAGACCCGTAGTTCTCTTCAAGTCGCATCCACGCCATCCTGAGCCCTGCAGCGGGGTCATTGACATGAATAGCTCTGATTCTCCTGACTTGCTCAGATGATTGAGGACCTAACCATCTAGTGAGAAGGTCGAGCTCTTCATTGCAGGTGAGATTTAGCCCTTCAATGATGTTCATGAAGGTAGACTTCCAGCCCCAATAATTCTCTGGACGATCATCAAACTTTGTCATCCCGGATGTCACAAGTTCCCGGCGAGCCATGTATACAGCAAAGTCATTAATGCCGGTATGGTTCAGAGCAGAGGGCTGCGCTGCTTGCATTCTAAGAGGATGTGTGTGTGGTTGAGGTTCCTGCAGGGGGGTGACACTACAAGGATAAATCCCAGGGTAATTCTGAGCAGATGGATGCTTCATACCATTTTCTTCAAAGGTAGTATGGCTCTTGACACGAGCTGGAGTGGAGCTCAGTCCATCAATGGCTGTACGAATGGGATTCAGTTCGTTGTCCTGGAGTGGTGGAGCATGAAAGAAATCGCGTGGCCGACTGGAGGTGATATG
This sequence comes from Copadichromis virginalis, assembly GCF_057382275.1. Classification (NCBI taxonomy): domain Eukaryota; kingdom Metazoa; phylum Chordata; class Actinopteri; order Cichliformes; family Cichlidae; genus Copadichromis; species Copadichromis virginalis. The sequence goes on along the minus strand of NC_140631.1, from coordinate 32,448,490 downwards.
GGACTCAAGGCCGGGCAACGACAGCTGACTAGAGTGCATTCTTGAGTGACACTCAACATAATCATTTGTTTTTTTCTGTGGAGTCAGGGGGAATTCCTATGATGTCCGCTGCCCTGAGATCTTGTTTAGAGCAGAGTTCTGCTACGGCTGATTCCAAAACCTCCGCCTCAGCTAAAGCCGCTGCAACTTCTTTCTCTTGCTTCAGTGTGGCCAGAGCAGCCTCCATGCGTGCCTCTTCTACTCTCAACTGGGCTTTTTCCACCATGAGTTCAGTTTCTTTTTTGACAAAGGTGGAGCGAGCACGCACTGCTTCAGCTCTTGCGCGTGCTTTAGCAGCTGCTAGGCTTGCTGAAGACTTGCAGGAGCTGTTAGAAGAACTAGCAACAGATCTGGTCACATATGATTTCACAGATGTTCCTGGAGATCTAGTCTTCTGTTGATCTTCTGTATCTGGCTTATTGTCCATGATGACTATTCGGCATGCAAGGTAAAACTAAACGAGGCAGGAAGACTAATGAGCGTTAGCGGTCTCTGCTATCCAGACTTACTGTATTATCCCAGGTGTGATGCTGTTTTTTCACTATTCTGTCCCCTGCGTGCGTGGTTCTGGTACACGAAGTGACAGATAGCTAAACATATGCCGTAAGCACTGAAAGCGTTGAATGATGAGTCAGGCGTGAAAGTAAAGTTGAGGGCTGTTTACTTGTTTGTCTTCATCAACGTACAACTTACAGTGATTTCCCAGAACTTGTGAAACTACAAAAAATACAAAAAGAAATATGCTTAATAAAGAATTATGCATTTGCTTCACATGGCGAACAGATCTAGGCATTTATATATACATCTCTCCAAATATGCATAAAATCAATAAAATATACAACACTCACTACTTATAAAGATGAAATACAATTCAAACTTACAAACAAAGCTTCTCCATGGCATAACACAGGTGGATGCTTAAGGATTAAACAGGGAGACTTCTGGTACGCCTCATTGTGCAAATCCCAATACTAAAATGGCTTCCTGCATTACCCCACTCATGTGACTCTAAACATCCAATAGGAAACTCTTCCTGTATCACCCCACTCATGTGACTCTAAACATCCAATAGGAATACAAGCCAAACCACATAAAAATTCACTTGACCGCAGTCTCCAAGCTAACCACTAGGAGATGCTAAAATTCTCAATGTGCACATAACATTACAGAACCTGTGCAGGTCTGAGATCAGCAGCTTTCTGAAACACTAAACTAAGGTACTGTTAATGCTGATATTTAGTGACACAGTTACATGGGTGATTAATCCTTTGACTTTTTGTCTTTAAATGTATCAATGAAAACAGCTGCAGCTTTCACTGACAGCACATGTGGTACTTGAACCTTTGTACTGTTTTCATCTGTTTTTGCAGTTAACATGTTGGATGATCTGTCTGCTGTCACTGGATGGTGCTGAGTAGTGATGTGACGTTCTGTATAGAGGCTTCAAAGCTTGTGTCGAGTAATTGAGAGGGCATTTCCGCGATGCGCGTAACGAGGCTTGCTTCATTTATGGGAGGAGCTGAAAATGATGACATCCGAAGCCTCGCTGCCCGGCTGTACCACATCACTGGTTCAGGAAGCTATGACAGCGATATAAACCCCTCAGACTTCATTCAAAATGTGGGTGTTTGATGGAGAGTTGCGGTTAGTGAGAGTTTGGAGACAGTTTGGAGAGAGTTTGGAGGTTTAGGAGAGAAAGTCAGGAGAGAATGGAGCCAGCTAAGAAGAGGAGGATGTCCTCCCCTGTGTGGGAACATTTTGATCTTATTCCTCCCAACAAGGTATGTAAATTTCTACAGAAGATGTATTTTCATAATACTGATGGTGCAATACAATTTATGTTAAGCTGTCTTTACTTTTGTACAAGGTGAAGTGTTTGCTATGTGCCAGAGAGCTGAGATATAACAACAACACCTCATCCATGCTTAGGCACTACAGAGCTTTGCATGAGAATAAGGTGAACACCAATTGTGGAGCAAGACCAGGTGAGCCATCAAATGCCATGATAATATAGCATGCCGTAATGTTACTAAACTATATAACAATATTATACAACTGTAATAAGTTAAGTGTGTGATATTTTTTATTTGTGCTCAAATAGATGAAGACCTGGTTAGCATGGTGATTGAGTACTCCCAGCCATTTAGCATTGTGGAGGACAAAGGATTTAAAAGATTTGTTAAATCATTAAATCCTAGCTATGTTCTCCCCACTAAAAAGGTCATAACAGCAGTGAAAATTTAGTTTTTACAGAATAAAATGTGAACAGGCAGGACTGAGGCTCAAAGCCTAGCTACACGCTGCTTCACAGCCATGTCGTACTTTTAAACAACATGTTTTTTCTTTCCTTTAGGCCCTGAAAGTCATGGTGGAGGCCAGGTACCAGGAGATGAAGGAAAGCTAAGGCCAGCATTGAGAAGGCAGCAGCTGTGAGTCTGACATCAGATATGTGGACCTCCATCAACACAGAGGCCTATCTTGCAGTCACCTGCCATTTTGCTGATGAGTCCAGCACATTGTTTTAGGAGTGCAATATTTTCCTAATGCACACACTGCAGAAAATATTGCACAAGTGAAAGGCTCACTCATGACAGAATGGGCTATTACTGACAAAGTCACATGCCTAGTAACAGATGGAGCTGCCAATATGGAGGCTTGTGCAAGGGAGCTATAACCCAAACATGCCATATGCATAGCTCACACCCTGAACTTGAAGTGGTGAAGAAGGCCCTTGACCAGACCCCTGAGGTCTCTGACATCCGCGCCAAGTCCAGGAAGATCGTGGGATATTTCAGGAGCAGTACCACTGCAAAGGTAAGTTCTTAAGTGGCTTAATTACAGTTTCTTAAATGCTACTTAAGTGTATAGTTCTGCTCCCTTGACAATCTAATGTATGCTTCTTTAATTGTATTTTGTAAGGAGAGGCTTTCAGTGGTGCAGGAACAACTAAGGAAGCCTCAACTCAGGTGGGATGTCTGTTGTGAGACATCCCACCTGTTTCATCTGAGGAATTTGGTATAATTTCAGAGTGTCTGATTGTCCTAGCACCATTTAACAATATAACCACTGAGCTCTCTCAGGAAAAAAGGGTGTCTGGGTCAAAGGTCATACCTTTGCTCACTATGCTGGATCATTGCCTCAATGAACAAATGGAAAAATCACCATCCATTGGGTCTCCTCTGGCTCAGAAGCTGAGGATGCTATTGAGAGAGAAGCTGGATAAAATACAAACCATGTGTAAGGGGCTACTAGCCCCGCTATATAGGGGCGAAGAGGCGCACAGGTTGCCCTGAACGACTAGTGGGTGGTGGGATCTGAGTCTGTGACCCCCCCCCTAGTACAGTTGACCCTGATACTTACTTCTGTAAGAATGGTTTTAGCTGTCTGGCTGATACGGGCACAGAAGAGGGGCTCCAGGATTCAATCTTGAGAAACGATGCCTGCCTGGAGTATACTATACTATCAGACACAAACACAGCCTAGCCTACCTTTCCTCTGATTTTCTGTACCCCAACCAGATAGCTTGGGTGCCCCTACTCCAAGGCAACTTGGGTTAGACAAAAACATGAAACGGTCTCTTCTAAGCAATGTTAAACTTTAATTTGCTCAGATGGCCCTTTGAACTTTACCATCCATCAGTTATGATGGGCCCTGAAATCATGGATGGCAAGAAACAAAAATGCAAAAGAAATAAAAAGAAATCAGGTTCAACGAATGAAACAGGCAATTGTGATCCCACTGTTGTAAAACCCTGGGTTTACACTAGCCACAGACGGGGATCCAAAAAAAAAAAAAAAAAAAAATCACGATACAAATAAAATAATGAAACAAAGAAATTCTCTTCTCCAGAATTATTAACACTGTATCACAAACATGACACAATTTACAATGTTCACAGGGTAATAGTCCCAGTTCCTACGAGTCAGTCCCAACAAAATGTCCTTTGAACATGCAACCATATACAGTCTTTTTTGAGGTGTAACTGTAGTGAACAGGAGCTGACTGCAGGGTCCCAGTCCATTAAGCTGACCAAAGTTACAGCAGTGGGAGTGAGCAGTCCAGTCTCAGGTTCACGAAAGCAAGGAAAATAGAAACCTTACCTTTGTCTCTCGGCGACAGTGCGTGGGAAAAGCACTGGGCTACCAAAGGGCTACACTTTCACATACAGCGTAACCAAGGACGTCGTCTGGATGGCAGGGTAACCTATTCCTCGGGGACCCACTTTGTCCTTGATGTCGGGTCCGTAGAATACATCCAACCTCAGGCTAGCAACGGGCAACATTAAGTGTTGTGACTAAACAATATTTCAAATTAATACAGGCAATCCATCATAAAGCAATCATAGATCTAGCCATTACAAATAAAAATCCACCAAGAGGGATGGCAAAACAAGTGATTAAACTCACGAGCTTCATTAAACCAGCCTCACCTTCTGAGGAGGTTCAAAGAGCAGTAGAGAGGAATACAGAACAGTGGTTAGAGAACAACCTGCTGGCGCTGCAAGAACATTACATCAGCGTGATTACAAACTACGCTAACCTTTCTTTTAATGAAAATGCTCTCCGAATAGCAATTGCTTGGGCAGGAAAAAGATATAAGGCTAGATTCTCTCAATCTACTGTGGAAACCATACAGAACTTCTTTTCAGGGGAGGGAGAATCACCTGATAGGTCAGTTTATGTAGAATCATCCCCCGAGATATCACTGGAGGGAACATCGACATCAGATTTTGACATAGACAGTGAAGGAGATTTTCCACCATTGCAAAGATCAGAACAAGAACATCACCCATCCCTCTACCCCAAAGTGATAGTTGGGAAGCAGACCAGATCAATGGCTGCGGCCTTAAATGACAGAGGGAGGAATAGCCACGGCCCAGAGAGGGTCCATCCACCCCCACGGGACTCTCAATCCACTCCGTTTGGAGAGGAATTAACAATAGACCCTCATATGAATAGACCACTAGAGGGGACCCGTAATCGGACCCTCTCCCCTGTAACACCAATACCCACATTTGTGGAAAATAACTCGGCTGCACCCACTCAGGTCCATTTGGGGACACGTGAAGCTAATGTAAGTCAAAAGGGGTCTGCCTCTCCGCCCCACAGCCTTCACAACAAGGATGTGCGGGCGAGGGAGACCGACAACATAGGGAGAAAGAAAACAGACCCCCCTTTCGAACATCTGAAGGTGACTTCACAGAAGGTAATGTTAATCGGATCGAAACAGCTGGCAAATTTAACAAAAGTGAGGGCAGTTTAAGAACAAATAAACATTATTCTAGACCCACAAAATTGACCAGTGTATCTCTTCACCAGCCTACACAGGCAAGGAGCAATGTGGCGGTCTCTCAGAATGACCTGGGCTTACAAATTCATGGCTTTGAACAGGAGAGTAACACTCATCTCTTATTCTACTGCTACGGCAGCAAAATACAGGTTGCAAGCTGAAGGGAGTGCCGCTGTAATGGACACAAGAACAGGGGAGCGAGACACAGCTAAAAGAGTAGCGGGAAATAACAGCATGATGATGCAGGGCCCGGTCAAGCGCAATAATGCCGACTGTGGGACGCAGACGACCTCATCTGACCCTAAAATTACTCCCTAAATGTGTCAGCGGCAACCTCACATCAAAAACGAAATAACTCAAAACAAATGACAGAGAGAGAGAAAGACAAATATGTACATTTTCCCAATACCCATAAGGGGAGAAAGATTATGGACTGGCAATTCAGATGTAACAAACCAATTTGGTTCCTGGGGGACTCTAATCTGTATCGTATGTCGCCACATTGCTCAGGTGAGATTCAGGTCGACAGTTATCCAGGAGCGTCGTTTTATCATTTTAACCAGATCCTGGAAAAAACCCCTCCGCGTGCACTGGTGAAGCTGGTGGTGGTGTCGGTAGGTATCAATAACAGAGACCAGGACCCTCATAAAACATCCATAAAACAGCTTAGAATGCTCTACAGGAAGGCTCAGTCTGTCTTCCCCAATGCAAACATTTACTTCCCATTGATTAATTATTCACACTTCTTACCTCGGGAACAGAAACAGTATTTAGACATTGTGAATGAGTTTGCGCTAAAGCGCTTGCCTGTGATAAGCCATATAGCCGAGAACCAATTCCATACGGTCACAGATAACATCCACTGGACTCAGGAAACAGCGGGGCGAATATTCAAGCAGTGGTGCAGCGAGTTGCAATTGGATTGTTAACTCATACTGAACCTAATATAGGGGATCTCCCTTCAGATTCTACTCGGGATCACTGTAAGGAGAAGCAGGCCTCCATCTTCCATTTACAGTCTCTCACTGATCCACTTAATAGAATTCAATTGGATTTTCATTTGCCCACAGATGGGTTGCATGATTTGAAATCCTCTAGACACACTTGGCGTGCTGAGGAGAGTAATATATTAAATTGATCAACTCTATTCCAACCCACTATGAGACAAATAGAATTTTAGAGAAAGGGCTTTCTTATATTCCAGCCCCAAGTACGCTAGACAGGGAGGATTTATGGAGGGATATTTCCTTATATCATAGGAGGATTAAACTCTTGGATTACTTTGGGGAGGATAAAAAGGATGGGGACTATGGGGCTTTTCTTGCGCTACCATCTAATTGGGAACCTACTTGGGGCCAGTTGGATGAGAGAGTGAGGAAGCTAATTGAAGCCGATTCGCGTGACTCTGCAGGATTCCGACAGTGGACAAGGCGTACAGACGGTGCTGGAAGAGAGGAGATGGAACTGATTAGGGAACTTCAACAAAATAAAAACATTATCTTTAAACCAGCGGATAAGGGCTCAAAGATTGTGATTTTGGACAAACATCAATATATTTTGGAAGCTAATAGACAGTTAGCTAATGCAAAATATTACAGATCTATTGAGAATAGCATTCAGCAAAATACACAAATTCAGGTCCGCAGTATTGTGAGTAAATTATATAGTAGAAAATACATTACTGCAAAACAAAGAGACTTCTTATATGGCCCGGATGAACCCCAAAATAGGCAGTTTTACCTCCCTTCTACCTCCCGAAGATCCACAAAGACCGCAGATGTGGACAGTACCAAATGTGATCCCGCCGAGAAGGCCCATTGTATCGGAGTGTAGCAGCGCGACTTATAATATCTCCCTCTATATAGATCGATTTTTGGGACCTCTCTTTTGTAAACATCCTAGCTATCTGAAAGATACATATCACTTTTTGGAACTTATTAAACCAATACGATTACCGATAAATACGCAATTGTTCACAATTGATATTGAAAGTCTCTACACGAATATCAATACAGAATTAGGCCGAAGAACAATAAAAAACATTTTGGAACAGCATCCGGACCCTAAGAGACCGGATGAAGAACTTTTGCAGTTGTTGGAAATCTGTTTAAGATGCAATGACTTTGAATTTGCGGGGAGACAGTACTTACAGGTTCAGGGTACAGCTATGGGGCACAGATATGCCCCTTCCTATGGTCCCATGGTGAGAAAAAATTCACTGAATTTATTGACATCCTCAACAATCACCACCCCTCTATCAAAGTCAAATATGAAATGCATCCGGTACAGGTGAACTTCCTGGACACGACAGTGTTCTTGGAACAATTGGACCAAAATCTGAAAAAAAATTTCTACTAAGGTTTACTTTAAACCTACAGACTGTCATGCTCTTCTACACAGGAGTAGCTATCATCCTAAACACACCTTCAAGGGCATCATAAAATCGCAAATCATCAGATTCTATAGAATATCCTCAAAGGAGTCAGATCTTCAGGACTCAATTAGTGTATTATTCCGGAGCCTCAGAAAGAGGCTTACTCTAGTAGGTTTCTCAGAGCAATTAAAAGTAGCACACTTGCAGGACTCAATCCTAACATAATGAATATAGGTGAAGTCTCAAATGATTCAGGGGGAAATCGGACTCAAAATCAGGTACAACTGGGGGAACCGAACAGACTTATGCCACTGGTAACCACTTACTCGCACTCCTACCTACCATTGCATCATCAACTCAAAACAAACTTTAAGAAACACACCTCCGGTTTGACACAATTCCAAAACTGTAGAGTAATCTCTAGTGATGGGATTTCCGGCTCTTTTTAGGGATCCGGCTCTTTCGGTTCGGCTCACTAAAAAGAGCCGGCTCTTTCGGCTCCGAACCGGCTCTTCAGGTTGTTTTGTTGCTTTAATTAATTTATTATTAACAATAATATAAAATTATGCACAAAAGGAATTACTAACGTAAAAACAAGTGGTTTTATTTATATATGTTTATATATAAATATATGCGGTGGCCCCTAGAGACAAAACACGTACAAACTCCAAAACACATTTCTAGCATGAACTGAACTTCCAAAGCAGAGCTACTAGATCACTTAAATTACACAATTGAAAGCATGTGTGTATTGTTTGTGTATTTATACACAGGCACTCATATATATATTCAAATAATTTAAAAAAAAAAGTTCATTTACCTGTTACTACCACACACCAAATCCGGTCGTTGGTACTTGCTGGCTTGTGTAGCCACAAGATAACAAAGGCTCAACACTGCGCCCAGCATCCTGGAGCACTTCTGTTGTCTTTTGTACGTGTTTTGAGTTTTTATGTGCTTCTGAGTTTTTATATGCTTCTGAGTTTTTACGTGCTTCGGAGTTTGTACGTGTTTTTACGTGTTTTGGAGTTTTTACGTGTTTTGGAGTTTGTACGTGTTTTTACGTGTTTTGGAGTTTGTACATGCTTCAGAGTTCGTACGTGATTTGAAGTTTGTATGTGCTTTGTCTCTAGGGGCCACCGTAAATATACTTTTATTTATTCACTCCACATAAAATGTAATAAATAAATCATATAATACAAAAATCAACTATTCACATTTCAAGTTTTAACTATTTAAATTTTCAGCTTTTTCCTTTCACAAATTTAAAGTGAAAAGAACACAAAACACTGCAAACCACAACACAATTAAATATAAATTATAATATGAAAACAAAAAGAACATGCATATTCTCTGTCATATGGACCTGCATGAATAAACTTTCTCAATCCTTTATCATCTGCAACCGAAAATAGTTGTGGATGATTACTATACCTTTCTAATGTTGTTGTCCCTGCCTCTCTTTCTCTCTCTCTGGCTCTGTTCCTGTGCTACTGAGTGTAACTACCGCCCCTCCCCCCTCTGCCCAGCGTAAAGCACAAGGCTCGCGTGCAGAGTGAAGCGGAAAAAAAGTGCGAGAGAGAGGCTGAGAGAAAGAAAAAAAAAAAAACCCACGTGACGGCTCGCGATAAGGAGCCGGCTCGCGTCGTTCACGTCAAAGAGTCGGCTCTAAGAGCCATTTCGTTCGCGAACGACCCATCACTAGTAATCTCAGCCCATAGGAGAAATAAGAATCTAAGAGACATGCTTGTCAGGGCCACATTACCAGAACAGATGAGGCGAATAAGATCAGCGAAACCCGACCATTGGGCCTTTAAGCTGAGACTGTTTTGTGTACAATCCTCATGGAAAAATAGGGGCACCCATTCTGCAGAGAATGACCCTTAATATGAGGAATATCATTTATTGCATCTGGTGCGAAAAATGCCGTCTACTCTATGTGGGTGAAACAGGTCAAACTTTGTTGGAGAGGTTAAAACAACATATCTATAGCATTGAGAGGAACAGACTGGGCACCCCGTTAGTATTGCATTTTCAAACACACACATTACAACATCTGAGCATAATGGGACTTCAAACCTGTGTGACGTGGACGGAGGGCCAGAGGAAGAGATATGAAAGGATATGGATCTCCAGACTGCGAACTCAACATCCACAGAGCCTGAAGGCAGCCTGAAGCGCTCCTTTTAAATTGTACTGACAATTATTGCTGTCTTTATGCAACGTTTGCCATGACAATAAAAGCTGGAGAGGTACCTTCTGGGTATATATATATATATATATATATATATATATATATATATATATATATATATATATATATATATATATATATATATATATATATATACACACACAGTGGGGCAAAAAAGTATTTAGTCAGCCACCGATTGTGCAAGTTCCCCCACTTAAAATGATGACAGAGGTCAGTAATTTGCACCAGAGGTACACTTCAACTGTGAGAGACAGAATGTGAAGAAAAAAATCCATGAATCCACATGGTAGGATTTGTAAAGAATTTATTCGTAAATCAGGGTGGAAAATAAGTATTTGGTCAATAACAAAAATACAACTCAATACTTTGTAACATAACCTTTGTTGGCAATAACAGAGGTCAAACGTTTACTATAGGTCTTTACCAGGTTTGCACACACAGTAGCTGGTATTTTGGCCCATTCCTCCATGCAGCTCTTCTCGAGAGCAGTGATGTTTTGGGGCTGTCGCCGAGCAACACGGACTTTCAACTCCCGCCACAGATTTTCTATGGGGTTGAGGTCTGGAGACTGGCTAGGCCACTCCAGGACTTTCAAATGCTTCTTACGTAGGGGTGGGTTTTTATAATCGATTCATCGATTAAAATCGATTCTGGCTTGGATAACGTAAAATCGATTCATTAAAATCCTGAATCGATTTTTTAATATAAATTTATTTTGTCCGAAATGCCAGAATCTCTGGTGACATCTCACAAAATTTCAAGAACCACCAAACAGTAAATGAGAGCAGGTACAGGGATTCTGCACATAGACTTAAACACACAGCGCGACCCGCGGATCAGAATCAGTTAGATGTCGCCTTTCTCACAGTCGGGGCTGAAAGCCGACAGCTCGCTGATCCGGGTCCGCGCTTTGTGTTCACGCCCTTTATGCGCTGATTCTAAAGCTGTTAGTTTGATCTCTCTCCAAACAATATTGACTGAACCAGCAGCAAAAGAAGATCCAAACGCTTCACATAAACATCGTCATGAATTCACTCTGTTTTGCTTCCATTGCGATGCGCAGCTCTCTCTCTCTCCCTCTCTCCCCCCCCCCCTCTCTCGAACAGTTTCGCTTTCTTCATTATTCGCTTGCTTGTTATGCACAAGTCTACTGTTGTTTACAGCGCTGTCGGCCGCTGTTTTTTTCCCTTTTACATTCTTCCGAAAAGAAAACCTCATTTCTGCTGTTCAATACTGAACAAATTTAAACTTTTTAATATTATTCAAAATGCAAAATGCTTAGCCATGTCTCTAATAAAACCGCTGTAACGTCAGAGGTAATGTTCATTAATTAATGGTTTTCTTTCGTTTTTGATGTACTGCAGAATATTTTTATAAAATCCCAGGCCAGGAAAATCACCTTCATGTTTTTCTGTGTTTTATCTTCAGCTACTTTGACACAAAGGCATCTGCTGTGATGCTCACACCTTGGATAAAGTCTTGCGAGTGTCAGCTTCCTTTTTATAGATACAAAAATATGTAAATGTTCTGATCTGAATTATACTTCTGACTGTCAAAATTTCCCAGATTTAAATCGAATCAAATCGAATTAAATCGAATCGTGGATCGAATCGATTTGGGACCTTGTGAATCGGAATTGAATCGATCCTAGAAATCAGTGACGATACCCAGCCCTATTCTTACGGAGCCACTCCTTTGTTGCCCGGGCGGTGTGTTTTGGATCATTGTCATGTTGGAAGACCCAGCCTCGTTTCATCTTCAAAGTTTAGTATTTAGTATTTTAGTATTTATTTATTTATTGTCATTGTCAAGAACAATGAAATTGTGTTTGGGGCTTCCATACAACCCCCAAAAAAGAAGAAAATAATAAATACCCCTTAAAACCCAAGTGTACATATTTAACCCAGTGTGACTCCAATGCAATAAGACAATCCTTAGCAATAATGTTCGTAGAAATTCAGACAAAGACCTGAGAAACATGACAAAATACAACAATGCAACCCATTCAATATTATTGTACTGTGAGATATGATATCAGATATGATAGTTATCTATTTAAGAAAGAGGGGGGGGGGGCAGGAGGGGGAAGAGAATAAAGATATGATGCACCAATGCAGACCAGTTCATTGCTATTAAGAAGTTGGATATGGTTATTGTCCGTGAGAGGGGGGCAGAGAGTTCAGGAGCCTCACAGCCTGTGGATACAGGCTGTTGGCCAGTCTGGATGTTCTGGCCTGTATAGACCTGTACCTTCTCCCTGAGGGCAGCAGATGGAAAAGGTGGCGCGCAGGGTGATGTTGGTCCCGCAGGATACTGTGCACCCTCCTCAGACAGCGAGTGGGGAAGATATTACTGATCTCTGGCAGACTTGTTCCAATAATTCTGCCAGCTTCTTTCACCACCCGCTGGAGTGCTTGCTGATCGGCCTTGGTGCAGCTGGGGAACCACTCACTGATGGAAGGAGGTTTTGGCTCAAAATCTCACGATACATGGCCCCATTCATTCTGTCCTTAACACGGATCAGTCGTCCTGTCCCCTTGACAGAAAAACAGCCCCATAGCATGATGTTTCCACCCCCATGCTTCACAGTAGGTATGGTGTTCTTGGGATGCAACTCAGTATTCTTCTTCCTCCAAACACGACGAGTTGAGTTTATACCAAAAAGTTCTACTTTGGTTTCATCTGACCACATGACATTCTCCCAATCCTCTGCTGTATCATCCATGTGCTCTCTGGCAAACTTCAGACGGGCCTGGACATGCACTGGCTTCAGCAGCGGAACACGTCTGGCACTGCGGGATTTGATTCCCTGCCGTTGTAGTGTGTTACTGATGGTGACCTTTGTTACTTTGGTCCCAGCTCTCTGCAGGTCATTCACCAGGTCCCCCCGTGTGGTTCTGGGATCTTTGCTCACCGTTCTCATGATCATTTTGACCCCACGGGATGAGATCTTGCGTGGAGCCCCAGATCGAGGGAGATTATCAGTGGTCTTGTATGTCTTCCATTTTCTGATGATTGCTCCCACAGTTGATTTTTTCACACCAAGCTGCTTGCCTATTGTAGATTCACTCTTCCCAGTCTGGTGCAGGTCTACAATACTTTTCCTGGTGTCCTTCGAAAGCTCTTTGGTCTTGGCCATGGCGGCGTTTGGAGTCTGACTGTTTGAGGCTGTGGACAGGTGTCTTTTATACAGATGATGAGTTCAAACAGGTGCCATTCATACAGGTAACGAGTGGGGGACAGAAAAGCTTCTTACAGAAGACGTTACAGGTCTGTGAGAGCCAGAGATTTTCCTTGTTTGAGGTGACCAAATACTTATTTTCCACCCTAATTTACGAATAAATTCTTTACAAATCCTACCATGTGGATTCATGGATTTTTTTTTCCACATTCTGTCTCTCACAGTTGAAGTGTACCTCTGGTGCAAATTACTGACCTCTGTCATCATTTTAAGTGGGGGAACTTGCACAATCGGTGGCTGACTAAATACTTTTTTGACACACAGTGTGTGTGTGTGTGTGTGTGTGTGTGTGTGTGTGTGTGTGTGTGTGTGTGTGTGTATATATATATATATATATATATATATAAATAAAAACTAAAAGAACAAAAAACAAACACCCAGCACGCCCCTGCGGGCGGTTTATCCTTCAAGCTCGGGTCCTCTACCAGAGGCCTGGGAGCTTGAGGGTCCTGCGCAGTATCTTAGCTGTTCCCAGGACTGCGCTCTTCTGGACAGAGATCTCCGATGTTGTTCCCGGGATCTGCTGGAGCCACTCGCCTAGCTTGGGAGTCACCGCACCTAGTGCTCCGATTACCACGGGGACCACCGTTACCTTCACCCTCCACATCCTCTCGAGCTCTTCTGTGAGCCCTTGGTATTTCTCCAGCTTCTCGTGTTCCTTCTATCTATCTATCTATCTATCTATCTATCTATCTATCTATCTATCTATCTATCTATGCTGAAAAATGGCATGAAGCTTTATGACAGTGTTGTCTGAGATGAAAGGAGAGTAATCACTTTAGTGTGTTGAATGTGTACAAATTAAAATACAGACAGGCACAGCTAAAACCTTATAATTTGGACAAAAGTGAGGTCATAGTATTGGACCTAAACTCAGAAACAATGGCCACATATTTAAACAGAGACTTACTCTGGAAGGAAATATTTTAGGTACCAGACGAAAAACATAACAGAAGCCACAATTCCCGAGTTGAACATGAACTTTCCCCATCATTTACAGTATTGAATCCAACAGGGATTAGCAGTAACAGATGTGTGCTGTGGTAATGACATTGTGGGAATATTTACTTCGGAGTGACATGCACAAATAACCCTATCTAAAGACAGAGCTCAGCATAAAGCAGTTTTGTGGTTGAATGGTTTGGCAACTACCTTTATGTCTCTCAGTCTGTTTGATTTATAATGACAATACAGCAGATGTGCATATGTGTGCTTTTTAGAGTGAATTTTACTATTTGCAGATGTTATGAATGTTTCTAAATGGGGCACTTTAGACAAAGATAAATTATTCCTGGATGGCTCTCTGTCTTCAGAGGCAGAAAAAAGTGTTTTTAAACGTATGGTTGACAACAGCTCATTCATTGGTGTTGAATCCTCAATGCAACAACTCAATGGCCAAGTCATCATTGTTCAGGTTTTGGTAGGAGTTTTCCTTTGCATCAACACTATGTTGATCATAACCTTTTTTATGAAGGACACCTTTTACAGAACTATGCGCTACATCTTATTTGCTGTCACATTACTGTCTGATTGTCTCATTTTAATTCTGACAGATTTGTTGCTGATCTTGAGCTATTTTCGTTTATCTATACAGGTGTCATTGTGCCTTATTATGTTTGCAGTGTCATCCGTGTGTAACTTTGTCACACCATTTACTTTGACAGCAATGACCCTGGAACGCTATGTGGCCATTTGTATGCCCCTGCGTCATGGAGAGCTTTGCTCCACACGCAGCGCTCCGCATTGCATCCTCATCATTTACGGCCTCAGCTCTGTGCCCTGTATTTTGATTCTGTCTGTCTTCTTTGCATCTGTATCCTTAAGCTTCTTCACACAGTACCGGGTTTGCTCTGTGGAGATGTTCATTTTACGTAGTTGGCAGGGTCATCTCAGGTCAGCTATAAGTCAGTTTTACTTCTTGATTATGTGCATTATCATTGTTTTCTCTTATATTCAAATAATGAAAGTGGCCAAAGCTGCATCAGGAGAGAACAAAAAGTCAACACATAAAGGGCTCAGAACAGTGGCTCTTCATGCTTTCCAGCTGTTGCTATGTCTCATCCAGCTGTGGTGCCCATTCATTGAAGCTGCTGTCCTTCAGATTGATTTCATGTTGTATGTTAATGTACGGTACTTCAACTATATAATGTTTAGTCTTACTCCTAGATGCCTGAGTCCTCTCATTTATGGCCTCAGAGATGACAAATTTTTCCTTGCACTAAGATATCATGTCCTCTGTCACTTACACAGGAAAAAATCTGTTGGGGTTTCTAACTAACACCACATGATTCTACTAAAGAACAAGATAGGAACTGAGCTTTAATGTAATGATAAGGAACTAAGCAAACAGTATATGCTCTATCAATTTTGTCTCCAGCACTTGGAACTTATTATCATGACACTCAGTAATTCTTCTATGCAGAATACATTGTTTAACTATTAACGTGTAACTAGTCCACTGTAGTAAGAAAACCAGTTGATTAATTGAAGCTTTAGTAACATCAAGGCCTCTGGTACCTTAATTTTGTAACTTTTAAAATGTTGCCCAGGATCATTTAATGATGATTTCAACATTAATATTTCAGCATTTAGAACACATTCAGACTGTTTGTAGCCTGCATTTAAAAAGCACTTTGGACTACATTTCATCCTGTTTAGAATTATTTTGGCCACATCTTCACTCCAACAAGATTCTGTGACATCTGTCTGACAACATGATGAATGACTGATCACGTTGTGTTTTAGCTTATAACTAGATTAACACATAGCAAATGCTTCATTGCAGGGGAGCTGGCTGACAACCTGACTTACTATCGACAGAGTCATAGAGTTAGAAGGATGTAGCTGATAAATTTTATTTAGAGATCATAATTATGATTTTCCAATAGTCACTGTCTGTATCCTTACACTGATGACTTTTTTATTGTTAAAATGCAAATGTTAAATAGAATAACAGCTTAACATCTATCTGGGACTTCAGTTTCTACAAACATAAACTTCTGCAAATTAATGTGTTCCAACATTTGCTTTAATAATGAATACAAATATAAAGAAAGGTGAGTGTCCATCAGCTGGTTCAGGAGGGTTGAGCCTTCTTTTGTTAAAGAAAACATTTCTAGCAAGTAGGCTAGGTTACCATGGCAACATGTCTTATCTATCAGTCATGGAATTAATAAGCAACATTTTCTTAATTTTTCCTTCAGTGTATCAGTTCTAATCAGCTGTTTTGCCTTATTAAGCTATGTGTTTTTTTGTTGATGAAATTTAATCCCACATGTGTGAAATTTAATCTGTTGTCATGTTTTTATTCTGACAGCAGCAGTTAACAACAACAACAACAACAATATTTCACAAGGGGTTATAGCAGTTTGTTTTTCTCTAAAGGGATTTAGACTCAAAACAGAAATGTGTTGATAATTAGCTGATCGTGTGATGATTAAGTGGTTCATCAATTATTTATACAGTTCCCCTGTGTTGGGTTCTAGAAGTTATACTATTGAACTATTGCTTCATTTTTATATTTTCTTAAGATGTCAACATAGTTTTAAAAACTATTATTGGCATGCACGTTATAGTTTATTAATTTGAGACTCTTAGAAAATTGTACCAATAAAATTAAGTTCACTGTATTTGTGCAACCAGAATGAAACAAATAATTTCTTTACATTCTTATCAATCTTGCAGTAAGTTATGTTTTTAGTAGCATTTGCATGTGTGTGTGTCATTCTGCCTGTAATTATGATAGCTTGAAAACTTTTGAGTGAACCTTGATTTAACTTTGAAGCGTGTAGAGTGGGATCATGTTAACAATTCAATAAAATTTGGACTACATCCAACAAGGTCTTCAATGTCAACTTAATGATATCTTGGTCAACATTTGAGAAAAAAAAAAAAAAAAGCCTTATAACTTAGAAACTATGATTGTTACAAGTGTTGTATGTATTGTCAACATAAAGAAAGTACTGTATAAAGATTTAAAAGGTCAAATGAGAATAATGCTATATAGAGCTATTTAAAACAATGTTTCTTACTGCCATTGTTTGTATTTACAACATAAAAAGACATAGGAATTATAGCTGGGGGATACCAAATATCTCACTATTTTGGACCTTTGAGCTCTTCGTCGTGGTTAAATAAGGTCAAACTTTCACGTGGTCACACTTTTATACAATGTCTTTTGTCTTTAAAACTATGTTCAAGTTCTGCTACCTTTATTTAAAGGTAGCAGAACATTTAGAAAATGATACTGGTATACAAGGATTTTTTTTCTGTATTTCCTAAAACTGGGAACCCTGTATTTCCTTTATAGTTTATGAGCTGAGTGCACTATTACTATGTATTCTAGAAATTCTACTCAAGTCCCTCATTTGGATTTTTCAATTCATCTTGTGGTCTTTTTTCATGTCGAGCCATGAGACACACTGAGAAAGAGATACATCAACTAATAAATGTACTAGTGAATGGTCATTCTAAATGATTACATTTTCAATAAACAGAAATGAGTAATTGATTGGATTTATTGTGAATTTAATTTTTTAAAAAGATTTTTGCATTTTTATATGTCTTTGTAATCTGTGATGATGTCAGGAATGATAATACAGGACCCCAAAACCAGCAGGTAAAAATGAAGTCCAGGGTTAGGCTAACCATAACCCTAAGCATTCATTCATTGCAAGCAAGCGCAAATGTAAAAACTGAGCGAGAGGGGCTGCTATTGTGTGTGTGTGTGTGTGTATATGGATAATAGCAAACACTGAAATAATTTTTTTGCACGCAGCAATGAATTTTGTTCACTCAAATTTAGCTTTTCTTCGCTCAAAATAAATTTCTCCTCAAAATGCAACACTTGCACCTGCA
Organism: Copadichromis virginalis; assembly: GCF_057382275.1. Taxonomy (NCBI): domain Eukaryota; kingdom Metazoa; phylum Chordata; class Actinopteri; order Cichliformes; family Cichlidae; genus Copadichromis; species Copadichromis virginalis. Next base: position 32,430,475 of record NC_140631.1, on the reverse strand, counting down.
AATTCTCTTTACGTGCGCTCAATTTTTTTTTACGTGTACTCAGAATAGTGGCACAAAAATAACGCCATATTAACATGCTTAGGGTGAAAATTCTCCTTGTCACAAACCCACTGTTACGAGCAAGTCATACTGAATAATAAATTGGCTGAAAGAAAGAAAAATAACTTCATGTGAGTGCAGGCAGAGGCCAGCACAAATTCCATTTACATCGTACATGCTTCCTTTAGCCAGTAATATAAGAAGGCAAAACATACATTTTCATTGCTATGCAGATGATATAGAGCTTTATCTATCCATGAAGCCAGATGACACTCACCAATTACTTTGTCTTTTACATGTGTGTTAAAGACATAAAGGCCTGGATGACCTATATTTTCCTCCCTCTAGATTCAGATAAAACTGATTTTATTGTAATCTGTCCTAAAAATCTTAACAACATGGTGTCTAATCAGATACTCACTTTAGATGACATAACCTTGGCCTGTTTGAGCAGGATATGTCCTTCGGTGCACATATTAAACAAATATGTACAACTGCTTTATTGCATTTGCACAATATTTCTAAAATTAGAAACATCCTGTATTAGTGTGATGCTCATAGTAACTAGTTCATACGTTTATTACTTCTAGGCTAGACTATTGGAATTTTCTATTATTAGGTTTTCCTAAAATCTCCTTAAAAATCCATAATCCAAAATGCTGCAGTGAGAGTAATGATAGGGAACAGAAAGAGAGGGCATATTTATCCTATATTGGCTTTTCTTTATTGGCTCGCTGGTATATCCAGAATCATATTTAAAATCCTTCTACTCTCATGTAGGGTCAAAAATAAATTATGCCCCATCTTTTCTTAAAGACATCTTAGTGCACTAGCCCCTGAATAGAGCACTTTGCTCTGAGACTGCTGGTTTACTTTTGGTTCCTAGGCTATTAAAAAGTAGAATGGGAGCCTTCAGCTCTCAGGCCCCTCTTCTGTGGAATGAGCTTCCAGTTTGGATTTGGGAGAAAAGACACTCTCTTTAAGTTTAGGCTTAAAACTTTTCTTTTGATAAAGCTTATAGTTAGGGATTGATCAGGTGAACATGTACCCACATGTAGCTACTCTGCAATAGGCCTAGGCTGTTGTGGGGCTTTCCAATGTTGCTTTTTCATTCACAACTTTTCACTCTCTATGTAGACTGCTTTGCATTCAGTCATAGTTATTTTCATATCTGCCTCTCTTCCACATCATGTTTTTTGTCCCTCTTCCTCTCCCAACCCTATGGCAGATGGCTACCATTTCTTGAGCCACAATTGCTCATAAAGTGCTTCAAGCTGACTGTTGTGGTGGCATATAAATAAAATCAAATTGAGTGAGGTTTCACTTCATTAGCTCCATTGTTAAATCCAGAATTGAACTTAAAACCCCTTTACCCATTTACAAGTAATATGAGTTAGTTAAAATGCATGCTTAATCATCCAGGTAATGAAATCCCCCCCAAAATTGCTGTCAGGGTCAGGGTTCCTGGGTTGACTCAGTGTTTTCAGTTCGTTTATGTTCCCTGTTCCACTCCTTGTGTGTGATTAGTCAGATTCAGTTCAGCTGTGTTCTCACATCTCTCATCATTATCACTCTTGTGTATTTAAGTCCTTAGTTTCTCTCTCAGTTCATCTTGTCATCATTGATTCCACATGTGTTTTTCAGTCAGTCAGTCAGTCATGTTCTGTTCATCCTGCCTATATAATAAACATCATCCTCAACCTTCAGCAACCCATGAGTCCTGCGGTTGGGTCACCTCTTCCGTCTCTCCACACTGCGATGCCCTGATAATTGCAGGTTTGGGGAAACCTGGAGTCAGCTGACACAGAGGAAGTAACTTGGAGGAGTGATTAAATATTTTTCCCACCAAAAACACAATATCCAGATGAACAGAATGTTGTTGTTTTTTTGGGGTTTTTTTTGCGATATCAGTTAGTTACCCCAAAGAAGGCACATTACAAAAATTTCAATGCAGATAAGTATATTAATGACGTAAAAGAAATTCACTGGACTGACATCTGCCTCGAGAATGACCCTGATAGGGCATTATCTATGTTTATTGAAAACTTTTGCTACCTGGCTGATAAACATGCCCCCTTAAAAAGATTTACTGTTAAAAATAACTATGCACCTTGGTTAGATAACGAACTTAAGGTTGCAATGTCAGAGAGGGATATAGCAAAAGCAAAAGCACATAAGTCTATCAGTCCACAAGAGTGGGCAAGATATCGCGAGTTAAGAAATCAAGTAACTAAATTGAATAGGCGTAAAAAGAAAGAATATTATCAACTTAAGCTCAAAGAGGCCAATAAGGACAGCAAAAAGGTGTGGAAAGTTTTAAATAATATAATGGGTAGAGATCTTGCTCCGGTGATGCCTCACATCCACACGGGTGGTACGTTTATAAGTAAAGCCAAGGATATTGCCAATTATTTTGTGAATTATTACAGCAATAAAATAACAAATTTAAAATCTAATATGAGCAAAGGCGATCCCACCTTATCATGTCGTCTTATACAGGATGTTATCATGAATAATAAACTATGCCAATTTAAGTTTGAGGCAGTGAACGTGCAGATGGTAGAGCGCTTATTGACATCACTTCCTGACGATACATCCTCCGGTTCTGATGACATAGACAGTAAACTGCTCAAAGTCGCAGCCAAGTTTGTGTCCCTTCCTATATGTCACATATTTAATAAATCTCTGGCATGCAGCTTATTTCCATCGCAGTGGAAAGAATCGAAAATAATTCCGATTCCTAAAAACAAGAATGACATTTTTAATGGTGTCAACAGCAGACCTATCAGTCTGCTACCCATTTTAAGTAAAATTATGGAAAGGATTGTCTACGAACAAATTCAACATTATCTAATAGAAAATCAGTTACTCACTCAGTTTCAACATGCCTACAAACCTGGTTATTCCACCAGTTCAGCTCTCATTCACATGACAGATAACTGGTACAAATACCTAGATAAAGGGAATTTGGCCGGGGTGGTATTTCTGGATTTTAGTGCTGCATTTGATTTAATAAATCATGATCTACTGATAGATAAACTAAAATGTTATGGATTTTCACCAGCTGCTTTGTGCTGGATGGAAAGTTATCTGTCTGGAAGAAGGCAAAAGGTTTATTATAATGGTTATTTCTCGGAGGGCCGCGAAATGAACTGTGGTCTACCCCAAGGCAGCTGCCTCGGTCCACTTCTCTACTCAGTTTTTACAAATGATTTGCCGTATGTCCTGGATAAATCTCATCTTGTAATGTACGCTGATGATTCCACCATGTTTTATTCAGCCAGTAGCCACTCTGAATTGACAAGCGTATTACAACTAGATCTGCTGAATGTGTTTGATTGGATAAGTAAAAACAACATGATTATAAATGTGACTAAATCCAAATCCATGTTAATAGGAAGTAGAGCACGTTTAATCAACAGTCCACAACTAAATCTTTCCATAGCTGGATCGGCATTAGAACAGGTCACCCAGATTAAATTACTTGGTGTTACCATAAACCACCACCTTTCATGGTCTCAGCACATCAATTCTGTTATTAAGAAAATGGGACAGGGCATAGCTATAGCTAGGAAATGCTCCTTTTATATTACTTCTTCAGTTATGAAAGATGTCATTAACGCATTAGTATTATCTCATCTAGAGTACTGCTCAATCATCTGGTCTGCAGCTAATAAGACAGATCTGAATAGACTTCAGTTAGTCCAAAATAGGGCGGCCAGATTAGTGTTAAGGTGTTCATACTATACAAGTATTGACAAAATGCATGATAAACTTTCTTGGCTTTCTGTACAAGCTAAATTATACTATGGCTTACTTGTATTTTTAAAGAAAACAATACTGTTAAACACACCACACTTTTGTGCTCAGTTGCAGTATCCAGATGAAATTCATAATCATGCCACACGATTCTCAACCAACCACAATTTAGTAATTCCTCGTGTTAAAAGTAACTTTTTGAAAAACTCTGTTATATTCAGAGCATCGTTTCAGTGGAATAAGTTGCCTGAGGCAATAAGAGAATTGGCTTCAATTCATAATTTTAAAAATCACCTAAAAGCCTATTTAGGCAGTTTTTAATGTATTTGTAAAAATTGTAGAGGGTAATATCACTTGTAATGGAAATTGTGTATTTTGTTTGAGTGTTTTGTTTTGGTTTTCTGCTTTTATATAATTTTTAATATTCACATGTTTACATTTCAGTATTGTAAAACTTTACTGTAGATCTAATTGTTGTAACATTTTATTTGGAGATATTAGATGGCTTGGGCCCCAGGAAGACTAGCAACCACTGTTGTGGAAGCTAATGGGGTTCCTTATAAATAAACAAATAAACATTTCCAAAAGTAGAATGAGAAGCAGAGGGTTCAGCTATCAGGCTTCTCCCCAGTTCATAAGTCTGGCTTTAGAAGACAAATGGTTTCTCTAATTTTATAATTAGGCTTAAAAATTACACTTTTGATAAAGCTTAAAGTTACACCTAGATTACATTGGCTTGCAAAAGTATTCGGCCCCCTTGAACTTTTCCACATTTTGTCACATTACAGCCACAAACATGAATCGATTTTATTGGAATTTCATGTCCCAATACGGCTGTGTGCAGGCAAGAGTAGGACCCAAACGCAAACTCGCAGAGACGAAAAGCAAACTCAAAAAATACAGCTTTATTGCTGGCGTGGAAGGGAAACAGAGAACAAAACTAAACTGGGAAAACTAATACCAACTCATACATGGAAACACAGGGAGAATCACACAGCTACGATGGAAGACGCGACACTGACTAAGCGAAACATGGGGCTTAAATACACTGAGGGATAACGAGGGGGAATGAGCCACAGGAGGAGAGCACAGCTGGGAGTAATTAGGCAGGACGAGACAAGGGAAGCAAAACTAGAAACATTAACATAGGACACAGACTGTGAAAGTAAAACAGGAAGCACACTGACTGAACTCAAGACATGTAAACTTAACAGACTGGGGAGACAGAACATAGGGACCTGAAACATGGGACAGAAAGACACAGTAGACACAACATGAACATAACGACGCCACAGGGGAAGAGTAAAACAAAACGCAGGAACACAGAACCTCTTTCAAAATAAAACAGGAAATATAATGAAACACAGACATGATTACATGAACTTGACAACATAAGAAACACAGACATGAAACACATGAAGGACAAGGGTGACTTAACAGGGGTTGAAAACACAAGGGGAATCTAATAAACAAATTAACTTAGATAACCTAATGAACTTAAACATAAACCATAAACATCAAAAATAAACTAAAACTTAAAACGCTGGGTCAAAAGACCCAGGATCGTGACATTCCACGTGAAAGACCAATATAAAGTGGTGTACACGTGAGAAGTGGAATGGAAATCATACATGATTCCAAACATTTTTTTCCAAATAAATAACTGAAAAGTGGGGTGTACGTAATTATTCAGCCCCCTGACTCAATACTTTGTAGAACCACCTTTTGCTACAATTACAGCTGCCAGTCTTTTAGGGTTTGTCTCTACCAGCTTTGCCCATTCTTCTTTGCAAAACAGCTCCAGCTCAGTCAGATTAGATGGACAGTGTTTGTGAACAGCAGTTTTCAGATCTTGCCACAGATTCTCGATTGGATTTAGATCTGGACTTTGACTGGGCCATTTTAACACATGGAGATGTTTTGTTTTAAACCATTCCATTGTTGCTCTGGCTTCATGTTTAGGGTCGTTGTCCTGCTGGAAGGTGAACCTCCACCCCAGTCTCAAGTCTTTTGTAACTCCAAGAGGTTTTCTTCCAAAATTTGGCTCCATCCATCTTCCCATCAACTCTGACCAGCTTCCCTGTCCCTGCTGAAGAGAAGCACCCCCAGAGCATGATGCTGCCACCATCATATTTGACAGTGGGGTATGGTGTGTTCAGAGTGATGTGCAGTGTTAGTTTTCCGCCACACATAGCGTTTTGCATTTTGGCGAAAAAGTTCCATTTTGGTCTCATCTGACCAGAGCACCTTCTTCTAGTGATGTGTCGGTTGTGAACGAAATGGCTCTTAGAGCCGGATCTTTGAAGTGAACAACGCGAGCCCTTTCTCTCACCCGCTTTCTCGCACTTTTTTCTGCTTCACTCCGCACGCGAGCCATATATATATGTATACATATACATATATATACTAGGGGTGCAACGATACACAAAATTCACGGTTCGGTTCGGTTCGATACTTTGGTGTCACGGTTCGATATTTTTTCGATACAAAAAAAATGTTCATGCCTTTTTAATTTGTCATTTATTAAAATTATAAATATATATTTTAACTCAAAAGTACAGTTTCTTTTTCCTCAGATATTTTTATTAAAGTTTCTGCATCCATTTTTACAAAAGACAAATTGAACAATATGCCGTCAGTTTTTAAATTTAACCCTAACCCTAACCCTTGTGCGTGTTTTTTATTTTGACAGCGAATGCGCACCCGCGGACCACTTATGTGCAGCCCTGGTTATTTAGCTCGTCATATTGCAGCCACAGAAATTCTTTTGTCCATGAAACCATAAAGCTGCACTTTCTTTTTGCCTTATCTACACTTATTTGTCATAACTTTTCCGTTTTGTGGTAAGCTTTTTGATAGGTTTGTAGCTTGAACCTATTCGCTGGAACGTTGAGGACAATATAATTACACAGCAAGCAAGACACGAAGTAGGCAAAGTTCTTCATGTTTCTCGTGCACGGGAGAGAACCGGACAAACGCCGTTCCTTCGCTTGAACCCAGTTGCTCTCGTCCGTTCTCCCGTAACACTGCTCTTTTATTGAGGTGACATGAATATGCATAGGTTCATTAACATATGACGTCTACATACACACAAAGAGTACCTTAGATAAGATAAGATAAGATAAGATAAGATAGAACTTTATTAATCCCTCAGGTGGATTCCTCTGGGAAATTCGATTTCCAAAAAAGCACAGCACCGACAGAAGTTACAGAGTTACAGAATATTATATACAGTTGTGGTCAAAAGTTTACATACACTTGTAAAGAATATAACATAATGGATCTACTGAGTGTCCCATTATTTCTAAAACTCTGATTTTCCTCTGATAGAGTGATTGGAACAGATACTTCTTTGTCACAAAAAACATTCATGAAGTTTGGTTCTTTAATGACTTTATTATGGGTTAACAGAAAAAAGTGATCACATCTGCTGGGTCAAAAATATACATACAGTAACATGAATTAGCAATTTTGGTGACTTAGAAAGTTGTCAGTGAACTGAGCTTCATAGCATGGCCTCTTAACTTCTTCTGAGTGATTATGAGTGACTACAGCTGGTGTCTTCTCTTAGACAGGTTAAATAGGGCTCATTGGATACAAACGCCCACAAATGCTACAATGGGAAAGTCAAAGGAGCTCAGCATGGATCTGAAAAAGCGAATTATTGACTTGAACAAGTCAGGAAAGTCACTTGGGGGCATTTCAAAGCAGCTGCATGTCCCAAGAGCAACAGTGCAAACAATTGTTTGTAAGTATAAAGTGCATGGCACTGTTTCATCACTGCCAAGATCAGGAAGAGAATGCAAGCTATCACCTCCTGCTGAGAGAAAATTGGTCAGGAGGGTAAAGAGTCAACCAAGAATCACCAAAAGGCAGATCTGCCAAGAATTAGAAGCTGCTGGAACACAGGTGTCATTGTCCACAGTTAAACGTGTTTTGCGTCTCCATGGACTGAGAGGCTGCCGTGCAAGAAGGAAGCCCTTGCTCCAAAAGCGGCACCTTAAGGCTCGACTGAAGTTTGCTGCTGATCACATGGACAAAGATAAGACCTTCTGGAGGAAAGTTCTGTGGTCAGACTAAACAAAAATCGAGCTTTTTGGCCACAATGCCCAGCGATATGTTTGGAGGAGAAAAGGTGAGGCCTTTGACCCCAAGAACACCGTGCCTACAATCAAGCATGGTGGTGGGAGTATTATGCTGTGGGGCTGTTTTGCTGCCAATGGAACTGGTGCTTTACAGAGAGTAAATGGGACAATGAAGAAGGAGGATTACCTTCACATTCTTCAACATAGCCTAAAATCATCAGCATGAAGGTTGGGTCTTGGGCGCAGTTGGGTGTTCCAACAGGACAATGACCCCAAACACACATCAAAAGTGGTAAAGGAATGGCTAAATCAGGCTAGAATAAGGGTTTTAGAATGGCCTTCTCAAAGTCCTGACTTAAACCCCATTGAAAACATGTGGACAATGCTGAAGAAACAAGTCCATGTCAGAAAGCCATTAAATTTAACTGAACTGCACCAATTCTGTCAAGAGGAGTGGTCAAAGATTCAACCAGAAGCTTGTGGATGGCTACCAAAAGCGCCTAATTGAAGTGAAAATGGCTAAGGGACATGTAACCAAATATTAGCACTGCTGTATGTATATTTTTGACCCAGCAGATGTGATCACTTTTTTCTGTTAACCCATAATAAAGTCATTAAAGAACCAAACTTCATGAATGTTTTTTGTGACAAAAAAGTATCTGTTCCAATCACTCTATCAGAGGAAAATCAGAGTTTTAGAAATAATGGGACACTCAGTAGATCCATTATGTTATATTCTTTACAAGTGTATGTAAACTTTTGACCACAACTGTATATATATATACACACACACACACACACACACACACACACACACACACACACACACACACACACACACACATATATAAATACAGAGACAAATATAAATAAAATATACGAAGGGGATAAATAGAATAAATAGGAATAAAAAATAAAAATACAAGTGAATTGCACATTTCAAGTATTGAGGTCTATTGCACTGTTGACTATTTACAAAAAGTATTGCACAAAAGGTATTGCACAGTGAGGTGAAGAGGCACTACAGCTTAGTTGTTCCCCCCTCCTTTGTCCTCCTGTCTCCCCTCCCTCTCCCCTCCAGAGAGGAGTTAAACAGTTTGATGGCGTGTGGGACAAAGGAGTTTTTAAGTCTGTTAGTTCTTGTCTTGGGGAGAAGCAACCTGTCACTGAACAGACTCTTCTGGTTGTTAATGGCCGTGTGCAGAGGATGCCTGGCATTGTCCATAATGTTCATCAGTTTCTTTAATGTCCTTTTCTCTGCCACTGTCACCAGAGTGTCCAGCTTCATGCCGACCACAGAGCTAGCCTTCCTGATCAGTTTCTCCAGCCTGGATGAGTCCTTCTTTGCTGTGCTGCTCCCCCAGCACACCACAGCATAGAAAAGTACTCCAGCAACCACCGACTGGTAAAACATCCTCAGGAGCTTCCTGCAGATGTTAAAAGACCTCAGCCTCCTGAGGAAGTACAGTCGGCTTTGTGCTTTTTTATACAGGTGCTCTGTGTTGCATGACCAGTCCAGTTTATTGTCCACCCACAGCCCAAGGTACTTGTACTTGTTGACCACCTCCACCTCCTCCCCCTCTATCTGAACCGGCAGTGGACCTGCTCTAGACCTCCCGAAGTCCACAACCAGTTCCTTAGTCTTTGAGGTGTTGAGTTGCAGGTGGTTTGTGTGACTCCATGCGACAAAGTTCCTCACCAGACTTCTGTACTCCTCTTCCTGATCATCCCAGATACACCCCATGATGGCTGTGTCGTCTGCAAACTTCTGAATGTGGCATAATTCAGAGTTGTAGCAGAAGTCAGAGGTGTACAGGGTGAAGAGAAGAGGGGACAGCACAGTTCCCTGTGGTGCTCCTGTGCTGCTGACCACTGTGTCAGACGTGATGTCCTTCAGCCTGACGTACTGTGGTCTGTCGGTGAGGTAGTCGGAGATCCAAGCGACCAGGTAGGGGTCCACCTCCATCCTGTTCAGTTTTTCCTGAAGCATACAGGGCCGGATGGTATTAAAGGCACTGGAAAAGTCAAGAAACAGGATCCTGACCGTGCCTTTTCCCCCATCCAGGTGTGAGTGGGCTCTGTGTAGGAGGTACAGGATGGCATCCTCCACTCCGACACCTGCCTTGTATGCAAACTGTAGTGGGTCCTGGGCATGTTGTACCTGTGGTCGGAGGAGGTTGAGGAAGAGCCGCTCTAGAGTTTTCATAAGATGTGACGTCAGTGCCACCGGTCGGAAGTCATTCAGCTCATTGGGCCGGTTCTTTTTGGGGACCGGGACGATGCAGGATGTCTTCCATAGGGCGGGCACTCTCCCCAGTCGCAGACTGAGGTTGAAGACTCGTTGTAGCGGCTCCCCAAGTTCAGCAGCACACGCCTTTAGCATCCTAGGACACACCTTGTCTGGGCCTGCTGCCTTTCTGGGGCAAAGCTTCCTCAGTTGTCTCCTGACCTGATCCACTGTGACACTGGGAGATGTTTGGGAGGAGGGGAGGGGGGGAGATGTCTTGCTGCTGAGAGAGGGATTGGAGGGGGGTGTCATGGTGTCAGGAAGGGGGGGAAGCGAGGGAGGTAGGAGAGTGGGGATTGGACTCTGTAGTGAAGGTGAGGGTGAGGGTGGGGGGGGTTGTGGGCTGGTCAAACCTGTTGAAGAAGTTGTTGAGTTCGTTTGCCTTCTCCACAGTCCCCCCCACTGTGCTTTTCTTGGTGTTGTGGCCTGTGATGGTTTTCACACCATTCCAGACCTCCCTCATATTGTTCCTCTCCAACTTCTGTTCCACCTTCCTCCTGTAGGTGTCCTTTGCTTCCCTCAGGCAGCGTTTCACCTCCCGCTGTGCTGCTTTCATCTCCTCCTTCACTTTGCTCCTGAAAGCCTTCTTCTTCATGTTGCGGACAGCTTTGACTTCCTGTGTTACCCACGGTTTGTTATTAGGATAACACCGTACCGTCTTAGCAGGGGCGACCGTGTCCACACAAAAGTTGAGGTAGTCTGTAAGACAGTGTGTCGCCCCCTCTATGTCCTACCTTGGCTTTGTGTGTGTGTGTGTGTGTGTGTGTGTGTGTGATCTGTGTGAGGTCAAGATGTGACCCTGTGAAGACTTCCCCAAAGCTGGTGCCAGGAGTCTAGCGGGTCCATCTGAACAAAAGGCTCTTATACTTAAACAGATATACGTGTGTTTGCTATGCCATATATCAACAAGAGAAGATACGGATCTATGCCAGAACACTCTGTAGATGAGTGAACGCACCCCCCTCTTCATGCTACACAGAGTTTTTACAGACCTCCTAGGATGAGACATTCTTTTAATCTACAAATGATTATATACTTCTAAGCATATATGAGTAAATATTTCTAAGCATAAATGACAATGAACAATACAAAACCTAACACTTTTCTTTGGCTGTCACTTCTTCACCCTGACCTGTCTTATTTGGCTCAGCAGAACTAAAATATATATCCTGCTGCTTTTACACACGCACTCACATAACGCTCAGCGATTCTCTGCGCGATCAACCTCTCACATGTTTAAGCTTGCTGCCGGAGATTTCACTTGTCATGTTTGCGTAGTAAGCTAACGATTAATAAGACGATGTCAGAGGAATTGGTGCACAAATTATCATCACTCACAGATCAGTGCTGTCGCTCTCTATACACAGTTCGCGCGATTGCAAAGTGAAAGCAAAAAAACAAGCGCAATTCAAACGCGATTTCAATATGTCACATATTGACAGTGGCTCACCGATGCCAATGACATAATTACCCAGCTACATTTCCGAAAGAATGCAAAAGCATTGACATATATTTTTCCTTCCTACAATAGCCGGACGGGCAGGGCAGAGATAGATTTTGGTAGCCCGACTGGAAAAATCGCTAGCCCCGGGACGTCGGGCTAGCGATATTGCGAGCCCTGTATCTGATTGAGGAATCACTCATCTTTGGAAAAGAGAGTTTATTACAGAGAAATGTCTCTTTCAAAAATAAAAGCTATACTATACGCTTCTTCTGGGCTATATTCTCAGCAGCATATTAAACATATCAGGTCCCCATAAGGAGAATCATGTGCTAACGGCTGTCTAAATGACTCGGCTAAAGTTTGTAGCATGCTTGCTTGTTGTTTTTGTTTGCTTCCACTTGTCTTTGCACTAGGATGATGTCGGCGTAAATGTGCAGTTATATTCGTTGTGTTCCCACTAGTACTTTCAGGTTAATCTCGTTGAAATGACCTTAACGCCACAACACGCAAATCTCCGTTAACAAGCTACCCTGATCGCCCCGTGCATGGGGCTGGACGGCCAACACGTTAACGAGCAAACTGCGCTAACGCACTAGTTCCCACCAATGTAATTGAGCATTGCGTGGCACATCCGACATACTGTTTTACTTTTGTCCATGACGCGCTTACCTTCAGGGTCATACGTCACATGAAAACCAAAATAGTTCCAAATGCCAGATCTGAATTAGGGTGGGGGAGGTTCAATTTGCCATGTTGCAAGGAGAGCTTAACTTCTGTCTAGCTAGCTTGACCTGCACTCAGTGGATCTGCGTTCGACTACTCCGCCTAGGCTGCACTGTCGAGCGCAGATCCACTGAGCGCTCAACACAGACAGCATCGTCAGAAGGAAAGTTGATAAAATAAATTAAAAATTTTGTATTGTTTGATACATATGCGTACCGAACCGAAAGCACTGTATCGAACGGTTCAATATCGATACGAGTATTGTTGCACCCCTAATAAATATATATATATATATATATATATATATATATATATATATATATATATATATATATATATATATATATATATATATATATATATATATATATATATATATATATATATATATATATAGCAGCTGGATAGCGATAGCAGCTGGATAGCGTAGTGGTTAGACTACACGCCTTTGGAACAGAGGATCGCAAGTTCGATTCCTGCCTGGGGCGTCTGTATCCAGTAAGGGTCCTAAGGCTAGACCCCCTATGCTAAGCAAGCCTACCGCAGACATGAGCGAGACAGATAAATATGAAGGCATGCCGGCTCGGACGTCGCCCGGATCAACAAGGTCCGCGTCAGGTGTTGAGGAACCAGGGCACCCTGACGAAAAGTGGGCTACTGGAACAAGAAGGCATCGGTGGGCAAGGGACGAAAACAGGGCGTTGTTGGAATGCTACTACGCAAGTAACCCCGGCGGAAGGGGCTACATGAATAGGATGAGGGACCTATGGATTCTTCGATACCCAACATCCACAATGACGGCGAAACAACTAGTAGCTCAGTGTTCCAACATTCGAAAGAAGGGACTGCTCTCACAGCTAGAGATTGACGAGGTACAACACAAATGCTACGGCAAGGAGGAGTCAGGACGCCAGGTCAGGGGGGAGATATCATCACCCCCACCCGAGATTGGGTACATGGCCCCAAGTGCGATAGGAGAAGGATCGTTGAGTGCCAGAGGAACTGACCTGAAAAATAGGATCATGGCCAAGCTTGAAACCTGGATCCCCCGTAGCCAGTTACCAAGATTACGTGAAGTACCCTCAGAAGGTCTGCTAGATGATGTTAATGCAGCACTACGGGCAATACCTACAACCACGATTACCGACACTAACAAGCTGATCTACAATACGGCAGCAGTGATCAGTGAGATGCTTGGCTACAAGTTGAACAGCCACAAGGGGCAGTACCCTCCATGGAGAAGGAGGCTAGAGGGCAAGATCAAAGTAGCACGGAGGGAAGTTAGCCAACTAACGGAGTTGCAGAAAGGTGCGACAAATAAGGTGCCTAAGAAATACAGCAAGCTGTCCATACCTGAGGCCTTGGAAACTGCCAAGCAAAGACTCACAGCCTTGGCCAGCCGCTTGAGGAGGTACACCAGAGAGATAGAAGGCAGGAGAATAAACCAGCTGTTCTCCACAGAACCAGCAAAGGTGTACTCTCAGTGGCAAGGGAACAATAAGAGAATAGCACCACCAAGGCTGGAGACGGAGCAATACTGGAAGAGCATATGGGAGAAGGATGCAACCCATAACGGCAATGCTCAGTGGCTAGAGGATCTGAGGGCAGACCACAGCGACCTCCCTGAACAGGGTCCAGTAACCATCACAGTGGCAGATATCCAAGAAAGGGTCTCCAGTATGAAGAGTTGGACAGCACCAGGGCCCGACATGGTTCACGCCTACTGGCTGAAGAAGCTGACTGCACTCCACGAGCGTCTGGCAGCACAAATGAACCAGCTACTAGTTAACGAAAGACACCCGGAATGGCTAACTGAAGGCCGGACGGTCCTGATCCCCAAGGACCCCAAGAAGGGACCGGTCCCCTCCAACTACCGACCAATAACCTGCCTCAGTACTACATGGAAGCTCCTGTCAGGCATCATATCGGCTAAGATGAACAGGCACATGGGTCAATACATGAGCGGGACACAGAAAGGAATTGGCAAGAATACCAGAGGTGCAAAACACCAGCTACTGGTAGACAGAACAATCAGCCGAGACTGCAAGACCAGACTGACCAACCTGTGCACTGCCTGGATTGATTACAAGAAGGCCTATGACTCAATGCCCCACAGCTGGATACTGGAATGCCTAGAATTGTACAAGATCAATGGGACCCTAAGAGCCTTCATCAGGAACTCAATGGGGATGTGGCGTACAACACTAGAGGCCAACTCCAAGCCCATAGCACAAGTTACCATCAAGTGCGGGATCTACCAAGGAGATGCTCTGTCCCCACTGCTGTTCTGCATAGGCCTGAACCCCCTCAGTGAGATCATTAACAAGACTGGCTACGGATACCGACTACGGAACGGAGCAGTTGTCAGCCACCTCCTGTACATGGATGACATCAAGCTGTATGCCAAGAGTGAACGAGACATCGATTCACTGATCCACACTACCAGGCTATACAGCAATGACATTGGAATGTCGTTCGGACTGGAGAAGTGTAGTCGGATGGTAACAAAGAGAGGGAAGGTAGTCAGAACTGAGGGGATTGAACTACCAGAAGGCAACATTGCAGACATAGAGGACAGTTACAAGTACCTGGGGATCCCGCAGGCAAATGGGAACCATGAAGAGGCCGCTAGAAAGGCTGCAACCACCAAGTACCTGCAGAGGGTCAGGCAAGTCCTGAGGAGTCAGCTGAATGGTAAGAACAAGATTCGGGCCATCAACACATACGCCCTGCCCGTGATCAGGTACCCTGCTGGGGTAATAAGCTGGCCAAAGGAGGAGATAGAAGCCACTGACATAAAGACAAGAAAGCTCCTTACCATGCATGGAGGGTTTCACCCCAAGTCCAGCACCCTGAGGCTGTACGCTAAGCGGAAGGAAGGGGGCCGGGGACTGGTGAGTGTCAGCACCACAGTCCAGGATGAGACAACGAACATCCAAGAATACATTGGGAAGATGGCCCCAACTGACCGAGTGCTCAGTGAATACCTCAGGCAGCAGAAACCCAAGAAAGAGGAGGGAGACGAGGAACCATCATGGAAGGACAGGCCCCTGCACGGTATGTACCACCGGCAGATAGAGGAGGTGGCTGATATCCAGAAATCCTACCAGTGGCTGGACAAAGCTGGACTGAAAGACAGCACAGAGGCACTAATCATGGCAGCACAAGAACAAGCTCTGAGTACAAGATCCATAGAGGCTGGGGTCTATCACACCAGGCAAGACCCCAGGTGCAGGCTGTGTAAAGATGCCCCAGAGACAATCCAGCACATAACAGCAGGGTGCAAGATGCTAGCAGGCAAGGCATACATGGAACGCCATAACCAAGTGGCCGGCATAGTGTACAGGAACATCTGTGCCGAGTATAACCTAGAAGTCCCGAGGTCAAAATGGGAGATGCCCCCAAGGGTGGTGGAGAATGACCGAGCTAAGATCCTGTGGGACTTCCAGATACAGACGGACAAAATGGTGGTGGCTAACCAACCGGACATAGTGGTGGTAGACAAACAGAAGAAGACGGCCGTAGTGATCGATGTAGCGGTTCCGAATGACAGCAATATCAGGAAGAAGGAACACGAGAAGCTGGAGAAATACCAAGGGCTCAGAGAAGAGCTCGAGAGGATGTGGAGGGTGAAGGTAACGGTGGTCCCCGTGGTAATCGGAGCACTAGGTGCGGTGACTCCCAAGCTAGGCGAGTGGCTCCAGCAGATCCCGGGAAAAACATCGGAGATCTCTGTCCAGAAGAGTGCAGTCCTGGGAACAGCTAAGATACTGCGCAGGACCCTCAAGCTCCCAGGCCTCTGGTAGAGGACCCGAGCTTGAAGGATAAACCGCCCGCAGGGGCGTGCTGGGTGTTTTTATATATATATATATATATATATATATATATATATATATATATACTAGGGCTGGGCGATATATCAAAAATTTATCGTTACCAAAATTTATGACTCTCATCGACGACATTTTGCCCATGTCGGTAAATTCGGTATCTAAAAAAAAAAGAAAAGGCATGTGCAGGTTGGCGATGTTCATGTCCCTTTAAGACGCTGTGCTACGTTACAGACTTGACGGGGTGGAGTCACATGACTCTACTACCTGTAACAAGACGAGACACGGGTGAACAAATGGAGGACGATTTAAATGTTGAAGCAGCAGCGACGGAGGTAGAGCTGGTGGAGGAGGAAGAGGAGATGCTTGTTAACAAAAAAAATGCATCATCAATCGTTTGGCAACATTTTGGATTCAACAAGGATGATATTGATCAAAAAATTGTTAAATGTAAACTCTGCAAAAAGACTGTTGCGTCAAGTCAAGGTAACACAACCAA